>NC_083405.1:1974542-2147042 GCF_020745735.1 Hemiscyllium ocellatum
CGCGCCCCCTCTCTCTCGCCCCCCCTCTCTCGTCCCCCTCTCTCTCGCCCCCCTCTCTCTCGCCCCCCTCTCTCACGCCCCCTCTCTCGCCCCCCTCTCTCGCCCCCTCCCCCTCGCCCCCGTCTCTCTCTCGCTCCCCCCTCCTCTCTCTCTCTGTCTCTCTCTCGCCCCCAATTCCTCTTTCTCTCTCTCTGTCTCACCCCACTCTGCTCTCACTCTCTCTCACTTGCCCCTGTTTCTCCTCTCTCTCGCCCTGCCCTCTCTCTCACCCTGCCCTCTCTCTCGCCCCCCCATTCCTCATTCCTCTCTCTCCCTCTCGCCCCCATTCCTCATTCCTGTCTCTCCCTCTCGCCGCCCCATTCCTCATTCCTGTCTCTCCCTCTCCCCTCTTTTCTCTCTCTAAGGCTTGCCCCCTTTTCCCCCTTTTTCCCTCGCATCTCTCTCTTCTGTCTCTCATTATCTCTCTCCTATTTCTCACTTGTTTCCGTCTTTCTCTCCCCACTCCTACTCTCTCTCTCCACCTTCTCACTCTCGTGTCCTCTCCCTCGGTATCTCTCTCTCTCTCTCTCTCTCTCTGCCCACCAACCTCTGTTTCTCTTTGACTGAATCTCTCTCCCTCCTCTACCTCCCTCCCTCTCTCTCTGATACTCTCCTTGATCCTTCCCTCTCACTCTGACCCATAGACTCGGGGGGCGGTGGTGCGGCTGCATGTGTGTGGGGGGTGGGGGTGAGAGCATAGAGAGATGTCGGTGGTATGAGGAGGGTAAATTGGGGTAGAAACGGAATTGCAGTAGGGAGCCGGATGCGACAGAGTGAGGGGGAGAGGGAAGGGTGGAGGCAGGTGGAGAACCAGGGGTTGGGGCTGTGTGAGAGAGAGAAAGAGCGAGGGAATGAAAGGGAGAGGTGGTGAGAAAGAGTGAGTGTGCAGAAAGAGAGAGGGGGAGAGAAGTGATGAGAAAGAGTTGGGGAGAGAAAATGGGGTGGCCAGGCTGCAGTGGGGGGACAGAGGGAGTTAAACCCAGTTCCTGAGCTCAGGGCGCGGTGCCCTCCCCCTCCCTGAGGACCAGGACTTGGGGCTGAGTCTGTCTCTCTCCAGCTCAGCTTCTCCAACACAAAGACACACAACAAGATCGGTCACTCTGCTGCTCGGCACGCTTTAATCAACATTTTTATTGTTTACAAATGGAAGTGATGGATACAGTTAGTGGGATGGTGCCTTTTCTCACTGGCCCCTGAGTTGTGAGAAACATTGAAATGTTTCCCTGTAACCCCCCTGTGGGATAAGGAGGGACAAACCAGCGCTACCCTCAGCCTGTTACCATAGCGATAGGCTGCTCCATCGCTGAAACACTGAACTGAAATGAGAAAATCCTGGATGGATTGATTAATGCGGGAATTTGATGGATGGATGGATTTGGGTGAAGGGATATTTCAGCACATTCTTCAGCTGCTGCCTGAACTTAGTCTGGGTCGCGGCATAAATCGCGGTGTTTGTGCAGCAACTGAGGAGCTGCAGCATGAAGCCCAATTCCTGCACAAAGGGATGGAGAAACAAAGGGGAATACACAGTCATCCACACCCGTCTCCATATAGAAACCAGCATTAACGTTGACCATAACAGGATGAAATTGGCCGAGATCACAAACAGTAATATGATGGATATCTTTCGGTTTCTCATTTCTGTGTCAGACTGAGCGTCCCCATTGGTGTGAGCGCGGAGTCTCCTGCGGACTCTGCTGGTCACTAAAATGTGTCTGACGGTGAGAACATTGAGCAGCAGAATCAGGAGAAATGGGACACACGGGGTTAGAATGTGGTGGAGGGACTCGATTGTGACCCAGACAATGGAGGATAGAACAGCTTCTGTTACAACACAAAACCAGGGGGTGTTCGCCAGCCAATACCGAGCCGTGAGAATAAAGTACCAGGAAATGTTCTTTAAACAGCTCAGCACAGTCACTGCTCCCAGAACCACAGCCGCCGTTTTCTCACTGCAATATTTACTTTTCAGCTTCTGGCAACAAATGGCCACAAACCGATCAAAGGTGAAAGTGACGGTGAACCAGACAGAGCAGTCAGTGGCTGCATAAAGCAGGATGGCGTGGATATTACACACGGGGATGGAGCGCATCAGGAAATAAACCTGTTCCTTATAAACAATGGGAATGTGTCTCAGGATCAGGTCGAGGATAATGACCAGGAGATCCGCCGCTGCCATGGCTCCCAGGTAACGTCTGACACATGGAGACAATCCACAATCTTTATAAAGCAGGACGTAGATGGTCACTACGTTAACTGTGAGGAAGGAAAACAAACCCATTATCCATCAGCCTGGAGGCAAAGGGACTCGTTTGATTGGGGACCCGTTTGAGTGTATTTATGGATTTATTAAAATAATTGGAGCTGGAATAACAAATGGGAAGATCGGAATTACTGACAAAAATATGACATAAACCACAAGAAACGCTCCCTCCCCAAACACACAGAGACACATCCATAAGGACAGATGGTTTCTAGAACATTCCTACACACTCGATCACTCGAGAACAGGCACAGGTCACTCCTTCCCAGTTCCTAATACGAAGGGTGGAAATGTTGCTGTCCTGAAGGATTCTCTCCCAGTTTCCTGAAGACAAATGGAGTTTAGGAATTTCTGTATTTTGGTCTAAATTATGTTCGATCCTGTGTCGTGAAGAAACGTAAACGCAGGGAAAACGTATCCACCCCTTTAACTGCCTGAGGGACCTTTGGAACAGTGTCTCCTTCTCCATGAAGCAGGATCTCTTCCCTCGGGATCTTATCTTTTGTTGAATTCACTGACGTCTGGCCGTTCACAAACAATGTCAGGGATAGAACGTTCCGGGGAATGTCATTCATAGAATGTCGGGGACAGAACATTCCAGGGAACCCCTTGACCTGTTCATCACCTTTTTCCCCCTACCCACCCCACCAACATGATGTACTGTGCCTGGACACGCTATTACATTAATGGGGTGAGAGATGGAGGGCACTGATTGCCAGATCAGCTGAAATGGTTAGATATACCACATTCTCAATACATCTCACAGAAACAGCCCAGACACCATAAACCCAGAGGTGATATCAGTTCACTATGAAACACTGTGTAGACCAGGCCAGCGTACTGCTCAGTACAACCCAGCAATCTGTCCAGAGTGGAACACTGCACAGATCATGTCAGGGCACTTACCTGCAAACGCGGACTAGACATCTGTGCACTATGGAAAGCTGGGATAGATGCTGGAATCCGAAGTAGACAGGCAGGAAGCTGGGAGAACACAGCAAGCCAGGCAGCATCAGGAGGTGGAGAAGTCGCTGTTTCGGGTGTAATCCTTCTGCAAGAATCCTGAAGGAGAGTTACACCCGAAACATCCAATTCTACACCTGCTCATGCTGCCTGGATTGCTGTGTTCCTCCAGCAAGTATTCAGCCTGGGAAGCAGTGCAGACCACACCCGTGCATTGGTCTATAAACCCGAATCAGATATCTGTCCAGCACTGGCAGCTGTGCAGACCACAGCAGGGCACTAGTGTGTGAACCTGAAACAAATATCTATTCAGCACGGGGAGCTGTACAGATCACATCAACCAGACAGTCTGACCAGCCCAGCGAGCTGTGCAGTGATTACCCGTGAATTGATCTGTAATCCAGGAGCAGTTACCCTCCCAGCATGTAGGACTGTGTACCCCACCCCAGTGCATTGCTCAGTAACATTGTATTAGATCACTGCCCAGCGTGGGGAAACTTGCAGCCCATGCTGGAATTGACGGTATGTGCAGCTCCCACCCATTTACAGCTCCGTATCCCCATTGTGCCATGACAAGGGGGTGCTGTGGGTGTGAACATCACTGACATACAGACAGAGATGGCGGGGGAATCAGTTTAAATATCACCACATGGGAGGGGTTTGGGGTATAGACAGAGAGGGGGAGACTGAGAGACAGTGTCATGAAAGGATGTGTTCCCAGGTCTCAGAATGCTGAAACGTAGACACTTCGATAGCATCCGGTAACATGAGCCTGTCATTCCAGGAAAGATGGGAAAAAGGGATAATAGTGTGAAGTCAGGTGAGCATTTGTTCTGCAGCTTTGTAACTGGAAGTGGTTTCAACAGAATCTGTGACTCATTGGGCAGATTCTGACAATAATTTCTCTCTGTGCGATTTTAATGGACAGTGACAGAGGGATCATCTGCACCAGGCCGAGCTCGTTCCCTGGTGCTATCGTATTGAACTCACCTCATTAACTACCCACGCTACCCCACGGTGTCCCTCTCATTCAGTACCAGCCCGATTCTCCCACCCATCATGGCTGGAGGTACTCACCATCGCCCGGATGCCCCTGGATATTCGGTGATCCCTTACACTGGTGTCATCTTTAAAAGGCCAATGGGCACATGGTTGAGCTTTCTCTGTTTGGAGCTGCCCTGCACAGTTTACCCTGAGCATGGCAGATAAGGGGCAATTACACCACAGTTTGTCGACAGGGACACGGAGCTCCTGATGGATGAGCTAGTACAGAGGGGGACCATTCCCTTCCCAGAGGGAGCCACACCACCAGACCCACTGAGCATGGTCTGAGCTCACCAGCCAGCTCTGTGCAGTATCTGAAGAAATGTCCAGCAATACAGGACAAGCAGCAATAACCTTCCCCGCTCTGTCAGGGTAAGGGTCTGCTCCCTCACACTCACTGTATATCTGTTATAGAACCGACCCCCGAACAAGGCTCATGCTCCACCACTCTCACTGCTGCATGCAGCACTTTCCCTCTTCTCTCTCTGTCCCTCTCTCTCGCTCCCTCCATTTTACCCTACCACCCCCCCCACACTAATAACACTGCATGGATACAACACTGTGGACTGACTCCCTCTGGACACCTCACCATGATCCCGTCCCCCACCTACACCAGCACTAATAGCAGGGCCACACCCTCCCACTCTGACTCCCTCCCTCCCTTTCTCCCATTGCAGGAGAAACAGCTTGGAAAAGTACAGAAAGGGTCAAGCCGAGTGGTGGAGTGCCCGATATCCGTTCCCTCATCCCCCCTCCCCCTGCCATGTGGGGAGGATCCTGGTACCAGCCGGAGAGGACCGGGACACCTCGTGTGGAGATTCTGAAACATCCACGTCCCACCGACTGAGTAAGGAGCATTGTTCAGTGAAGGGCAATTTGGACTTTAAGTAAAAGGTGAGGTCTGCAGATGCTGGAGATCAGAGCTGAAAATGTGTTGCTGGTTAAAGCACAGCAGGTCATGCATTTCCTGTTCCTTGGTGCTGCCTGACCTGTTGTGCTTTAACCAGCAACACATTTTCAATTCGGACTTTAAACTCACTGGCAGTGCCATTTCCCCCCCGGAACAACTTAGAAACAATGGCCCTGATTCCATCTCCCTTTTGTGCTGAGCTGGTACAAATGGAATCCCCACGGTCTCGGGGGGGGGGGGGCAGGAGGGTGGTCTCACTACACATCGTCACCACCACCTCCCAAGAAGGGAGCACGGAGGCTCCCTCCTACACCGCCCCCTGTAAACAGCTCAGATACTGAAACTAATCTGTGACAGTTACTGCTCTCCTCACTTGTCCTGACATCTTCAACAATCTATGCTCATATACACGCATCGCTCTCTGTTCCTGCAGCCCCTTTATAATGGCACAGCCTGTTTTAAACTGTCTTTCATTGTCTTTCCTACCAAAGTGCATCACCTCACACTGCTCTGCACTGATCCCCATCTGCCATAAACTTGAACACTACACCACTATGTGGATTGTCCTGTTAGAGTTCCACACTGTCCTCCATAGACTTCAGAGTTCTTCGAGGTTCGGTGCCATCTACAAACATTGCGATTGTCATCGTGTCACAGTCCTCATGAAACAACTGAAATCCTGCCCCACACACATGAGTGTGAGCAAGTGAAATACTGATATATTCCCACGAACAGAGTCGAATAATGACATACTGTCAATGGAGCAACAAAAACCCTAACACATACGAGACAGAGTGATGAAATATTGACAAACCACAGAGCAAGAGAAATCCGGATAGGTTCCACTTATCAATATTCATCAGGGTATAATGGGATGAAGTTGAAAGTGTGTACTGTACCTTTAAGAGAGAGTGTTAATGCTGTTCTGAACTGAGAGTTTACAAGCTCCTGTGATATGAGAGGATGGCAGACTCAGAAACAGTATATTGCTGTAGAGCTGGCATCGGGTAATAAGCAGTTAAGAGAAAGGCTGTCCCAGAGTTGTGAATAGTTAATGTAAAATGTTCACTTTCAGAGTGAAAAAATAAATTGATGTTTTTATTTAAACAGTGGAATTTGTCAGATCTGTCACTCATATTTTAACAGTTGATGAGGCGAATTGAGCATTTCTTTATGTTTCATTAAGTTACCAGATGAGCTTCACGCTGTGCCCTAACCATTCCTGTGTGTGTGTCTGTGTGTCTCTGTGTGGAGCAGGTCTGGCAGTCTCTGTGGTGCTGAAAGTGATGCAATGCCACCCTCTGCTGGCCTCACACGTCACTGCACAGGCATTAGCAGAGGGTGAAAACCAACAGAGATCCATTCAGAGAGGGGGAGGGAGAGGGCAGCTGCTCACAGCACCATCCAAACTGATATCTTATCCATGTACTGATCTAAATGTCCTTTAAACATTGTAACTGTCCCTGCTTTCACCACTTCCTCTGGAAGGTCATTCCACACACAAGCCAGCTTCTGTCTAAAATATTTACCTCTCATGACTTTTGTAAATCTTTTTCCTCGCACCTTAAAATATCCCTCAGTTTTGAATGCCCAATTCTAGGGAGTAGGCATCAGCCCTTCAGCTTATCTGTACCCCTCATTATTTTATAAACCTCTGTAAATTTACCACTTAATCTCATGCTGTCCAGTGAAAAAAGTCCCAGCCTACCCGGCCGCTCCTTATAGCTCAATCCCTCCTTTCCCAGCAACATCCAGGTTAATCTCTTCTGAACCCTCTCCAGCTTGATGGAGACGGAAGAGGTGTCAGTGTTGAATTTCAGAACTTAGGCCCAGGATGACTGAAAGTACAGCCATTCGTGTTGATTGGAGTCACATTTCGCAGCAGTCATGGACAGGGTGAGTAGTCCGGGTTTTTCCCCAGGTTAGGGGCGTCCAAACCTAGAGGGCATTGATTGAAAGTGAGAGGGGAAAGGTTTTGATGAGGCCTAAAGGGCAACTTTTCACACAGAGGGTGGTGTGTGTATGGAATGAGCTGCCAGAGGAAGTGGTGGAGGCTGGTACAAATACAGCATGTAAAAGGCATCTGGGTACTATCAGACCTGCTGAGTTTTTCCAGCAATTTCTGTATTTCTTTAAAAAATGCATTCATTTTAACACAGGTATTCTGAATAAAATAAACATTTTATTTTTTAATGACACAGGGCCATGTAAACATATTTCAAATCGGCCGAGACCATTTTCTGCTAAGGGTATGGCTCTGTGTATGACAGCAGCAATGATGCACTGACATGGAACAGGGAATGTGATGGTGACATAGTTTGGACAATGTACAAGGGACCTCACATGGTCCAGTTTGGGAGAGAATGACATTACTGTGTGATTCAGCTCAGAGAGGGAGAAAGTGTAATCTGCCCGAGAAGGAAAGGCCTATTGCACTCTCTCCTTCATTAATCCTCTCACAACAATGTGTGCGAGCTAAAAAAAAACCTCCACAGTCATCGTTCCCATTCTTATTTTTATAGAGTCTCTGCAGTGATGAAACAGGCCCTTCGGCCCAACAAGTCCATACCAACCTTCCCAACCCATTCCCCTATATTTACCCTGACTAATGCCCCTGACCTAGAAACCCCTGAATACTACAGACAATTTAGCATGACCAATCCACCTAACGTACACAGTTTGAGCTGTGGTAGGAAACTGGAGCACCCATTAGAAGCTCACACATACAAGGGGAGAGTGTGCAAACTCCACACAGACAGTCACCCAAGGCTGGAATCGACCCCAAGTCCCTGGTGCTGTGAGGCAGCAGTGCTAACCACCGTTCTACCCTTTGGATGTTCCCTGACCAGAATTCATTGGAATCTACTCATTGCCTAAAGCAAAGGGAATTCAGCCAAATCCAACTCTCTCAGGATGAAATCCCATTGCTGGCATCTGTGTGAGTACAACATCTTCAGAAGCAGAATAACGTTTTGGACAATCTCGCAATTTTTCCTTTTGTCATGAGTTACAATAATATCTGGACAAAATTCTTTCAAGTTAAAATTGCAGAGTGTGTGTGTGTGTGTGTGTGTGTGTGTGTGTGTGTGTGTGTGTGTGTGTGTGTGTGTGTGTGTGTGTGTGTGTGTGTGTGTGTGTGTGTGTGTGTGTGTGTGTGTGTCAGTGTTTTTAGAAAGGGAAATATTGATTTTATATTTGCAATAATCAGTTTGTCATTCATCTTTCCATCATACGTTGAGTAACATTGCTCTGAATCATAAACGCGCTACTTGAGCAGATTAAAGAAACTAACTTGACTTGTTACTAAAACTGACCGTGACCCAGACTGACGCTGTTTTCATCGGCCGTATCACCGACCTGGTTACATTTACCATTTGTTGTGAGCAGTGGAGGAGTGGGAATAGAAAAGGAAACAGTGAGCCAAAAAGCCGGGGAACTATAAACTGGTGAGCCTGATGTCAGTGGTGGGTAAGTTGTTGGAGGGGATTCTGAGGAATAGCATTTACATACATTTGGGAAGGCAAGGACTGCTCGTGGTAGTGAATGTGGCTTTCTGCATGGGAAATCATGTCTCATTAATTTGGTTGAGTATTTTGAAGAGGTAACAAAGAAGATTGATGAAGGCAGTTTGGTTGACATTGTCTATATGGACAACGCCCTCCAAGCCTGAGCCAATCTAAATGTACTGTCTAAATCTATCTGTCAATTGCTAAGCATCTGTATCCCTCTGCTCCCCACCCCCACTCATGCATAGGTCCAGACACATCTTAAATTAATCTGCCGTGCCTGCCTTTATCACCTCTGCTAGCAACGCATTCCAAACACCCACTGCCCTCTGTGTGAAGTACTTACCGCGTGTATCCCCCTTAAACTTTCCACCTCTCACTTTGAAAGCACGACCTTCCGTTATTGGATCCTTCACCCTGGAAAAAGCTCGTCTCTATCCACCCTGTCTATACCCGTCATGATTTTGTAAACCGCAATCAAGTCCCCCTCAATCTCCTTTTTTCGAGTGAAAATAAGCCTAACCTACTCAGCCTCTCTTCATAGCTAGTATTTGATTCTGATTGGTAGACATATTAGTAAGTTTCAGTCACATGGGATACAGAAGAAGCTCGTCACAATTGGCTTGATCGAAGAGGGGTATTTTTCAGACTGGAGGCCTGTGAGCAGCAGTGTGCTGGAAGAGTCAGGACTGAGTTCACTGCATTTCATCATTTATGTAAAGGATTTAGATGTGAATATTGGGGCCATAGTTAGTAATTTTACAGATGACATCAGAAAGGTGATGTAGTAGATTATCTCAGAGTGCAACGAGATCACAATTAGATGGGACAAAGGGGCAAGGAGTGACAGATGAAGTTTAGTTTAGATAAATATGAGGTTTTGCATTTTGGGAAGGCAGACCAGGGCGGAAATTATACACTTACTGGTCCTGGGGACTGTTGTGAAACAAAGGGGCATAGGGCTGCAGGTACGTTGTTCCTTGAAAGTGGAGTCGCAGGTAGACAGAATGGGGCAGAACACATTTGTCACATTTGCCTTAATCAGTCAGAGCATTGAGTATCGGGGTTGTGGTGGCATGTTGCATCTGTTCAGGATGTTGGTGAGGCCACTTTAAGAATACTGCGTACAACTCGGTTTTCTGCAGAAATGACTTACACGGATGTTCCAGGACTGGAGGTTTGAGCTTTAAGGAGAGGTTGATTAGGTTGTGGTGTTTCCCCCTGGAGTGTCAGAGGTTGAGGGGTGACATTATAGAGGTTTATAAAACCAGCAGGGGCATGGATATTCTGAACAGCCATGTTCTGCTCCCCAGGATAGGAGGTTCCAGAACAGGAGAGCATAGGCTGAAGACGGGAGGGCGAATGATTTAGAAGGGACCCGAAGATAAATGTTTCACACAGAGAGTGGTGTGTGTACAGAAAGTGCTGTCAGAGGAAGTGCTAAAGGCGGTTACAATCGCACATTTAAAAAGTATCTGAAAGAGGAGGGATATTGGCCAAATGTTGGCAAATGGGACTGGATTAGATTTGATTTCTGATCGGAGTGAACAGATTGGACTAACGGATCTGTTTCCGTTCTGCATGACTCTCTGATTCTATAAGCAGGATGACAAATAATTCTGAAAGGACCTTTCAAGTGGGAATTCTCTTCACTGAAAGTTTATCGTGTCTCTATGTTCACAGTGATTGAAAGCTGCATGAGTTAAATATTTGACAGAGAAGTGAGTCCTGCAAAATGGGTTGCAGACCACAAAGTGGGGCTCAGACCCCAACCTGATCAGCCACAATCTTAGTGCCTGGTGGAGAAGCCTCAAAGTATCTAATGACCCACTCCTGCTCCTCAGACCCATGTTTCTGTGTTCCATTCAGCCCCTCAATCCTGCTAGACAGGAACAGTTGAAGGCTACCTACTCCTATAACCTGGTGCACAGAAATAAAGGAGGCCATCCAGCCTCTCAAGACTGTCACACACGCTTTGAAGTGATTTGGAAAATGTAATTGGAAAATCCAGGCTGGGTATGAAAGAGGCCCCTCAATTCTCTTCAAGAGCTTCCCCTATCTGCAACTTGTGCTTCATTTGTTGGTCATATATTAGACCCAGATTCACTGTGAATATAGCCCATATACCTCACCCAGAGATGGCTCGCAAAATCCTCTGGTCTTCCTGACTGCAACATTCAATAACATAACATTCATGAAAATAACACCCGTGTTGGGTGGCACGGTGGCACAGTGGTTAGCACTGCTGCCTCACAGCGCCAGAGACCAGGGTTCATTTCCCGACTCAGGCGACTGACTGTGTGGAGTTTGCACATTCTCCCCGTGTCTGCGTGGGTTTCCTCCAGGTACTCTGTTTTCCTCCCACAGTCCGAAGATGTGCGGGTCCGGTGAATTGGCCATGCTAAATTGCCCGTAGTGTTAGATAAGGGGTAAATGTAGGGGTATGGGTGGGTTGCGCTTCGGCGGGTCGGTGTGGACTTGTTAGGCCGAAGGGCCTGTTTCCACACGGTAAGTAATCTAAAATCTAACTTTCCAATAACGGAATGGGAGAACATCAGACACAGGGGCAGGTCGTTCACTCACCAAGCCTGCCTTGTCCTTCACTAAGATTGTGGTTGATCTGCTCTTGGTCTCAAATCCTCTTTCATACCCAATTCTTCATCGCCCTCAACTCGCTGACAGCTCAATATCCATCGACCTCCTCTTCAAATAATTACAGTCATCTAGCTCCCCGAACACTCTTGAGAAGAGAAATCCTGACATTCAACACCACCTGTTTGAAGAAAACACTTGCTGCTCCTATATCATGGCTTATTGATATGAACAAAAGAGGTTGACACAAGGAGTCAGGTAAAAATGACTGGCTCTGATATCAAGGCACTGGTTACTTTCTGTTCACATCAATGAGCTGAACAAAACTTTATGGGAATCAGAGTAAACTCTCCAGTGTTTGGAGTCAAACATGGCACAAAGGAAGATGTTCATCATCTCAGTCCTGGGTCACCTCTGTGCGAGATCCTCAGGGTAGCTTCCTCTTCACAAACATCTTCAGCTGCTTCATCAATATCTCCCTGCCGCCACCCTCCTCAACGTAAGATCAGAAGTGGGGATGGTCACCGAAGGTTCCACAATCTTCAGAACATTTTGTCCCCTGTCAACTCCTGAACCAGTCTCTGTCCATGTGCAGCAAGACCCAGACACCATTCAGGTTTGTGCTGTTAAAGGGTCCGTAACATTCATGTAACAGCACTGCCTGGCACTGCACATTGCCACAGGATAACAAGAGTTCATTCAGCACCTCACGCTGGCTTCACAGGAACATGAGGAAGTCATTCGGCCCATTGACACTATTGGAGAAGAACAGGGACAGCCCATTCAGTGGCTCCAGCCTATTAGTCAGGAAGAGAAGGAGTCTCGTGTCATGGGCCACACCAGAGAACCTCAAAATTATTACAAGGCGGTAGTCTAAACTCTAAAGTTTTCATATTTTTAAAGATAATGTAAACTGTCTGTCCCAGATGCAATGTGAATGATCAAACTACTCAATGTGAAACAAACACCATCTATTTAAACATGGAAGATAAAATGAAACCAAAGAAAGTGGAATTTAGAATAACATAATTCTATTGGACAAGTTAACAGAATAATAGATCGTTGAGCTATTACTAATGAAGTGTTCCAATATAGGAAAATCCCATAAACACAGCCCCTGGCAAAAAGGAATATTCAGACACAGATTGTCACAAACATTTCTCCAATCCAAAAACAGCAGCAAGAGAAAATTCAGGGGACGAGAAAATCGAGGACGACAAAGGATCAGTTTAATGTTAGAGCGGAAGAAATAAAAGGGAAACTGAGGGACCACTTCTTTACACAGAGACTGGTACATGGATGAGCTGCCAGCAGATGAGGTTGAGGGGGGTACATTAACAACATTTCAAAAGCATTTGGATAAATATGTGGATAGGAAAGGACTGGAAGGATATGGGCCAACTGCAGGGAAATGCGATTAGCGTGGATGCACATTTACAAGGTAGAGTCAAACCCCTCTAGTAATTAAAACCAAACACCCAGAAAAGCTCGCCTCACCTTGTAATCTGTTAAAATATGAGTGACACAGATCTCCTACATTCCACTATTTAAACAAAAATTAGCAAGTTTATTTCTTAACTTTAATAGTGAACACTAAACAACAACAATTCACAAATACAAGCTCCTCGTTTGTTAACTACTTACTATCTGACTCCATCTCTATAAAAATATGCTGTTCCAACAACCCACATATTAAACATTACAATCTCAAGACCACACAGAATCCATCTTCCCCACTGTCTTCACTCTTCCAGCTGTTGATCTCCCTGGGTCATGTATTTTTTTTACTGCTAGTAGCTTTTACATGGACATATATCTTTGATAGAAAGTGTTTGAGATGACCAGTTAGCACTCCTGCTCTACAGCAGTTACTCTGCTGTTGGATGGTAGTGGCTCTCCCTCTAGTTTCAAAATGCTGCTTTTATATACTTCCTTTGATACAATAATTCTCATAAATTGATTGCTTTCCAGGTGTCCAAACAATAATATTCACATTCCGTTGGCTTCTGGTGCCCTGAGCGTTATTTAAACTCTTTGGTTGTACTTGAATTGTTGTCAAAACAGCAACCAAAACTCAGGTATCCATTTCCCAGCTAATGGTGACAGGTGGAACAGGCTGACCTTCAGCTGGAATCTGTGGCTATACCTTCTATTCAGCAAAACCAGTTCTGTCTTAAAGTGACCAGACATGATTTCAGCTTCATAACACCTCCCTGCTTCAGAAAAAAAATGGAACAGCAGAATGAAGAGATGGCTTCATTTCTTTTCCTCTAATTCTTAATCCCATTATTATGAATTACAAAAGTATTAATCTCAGCTATACCATATATATTAATTCTGCACACATATATAACATTGCAATAAGTAAAATCTTCTCTAACCTTTTTTTCCTTTAAATCTGCGATAACACATCTGCTATCACATTTGAGGACCTACAGCATGTACATTTTGTAAATTTACAGTTGGTAAGATTAGACTCCAATGAAATACTCTTATGTTCTGGTCTTTAAATATTCCAAAAAATGCGAGAGGTTTGTCGTTATCCACAATCATCTCTGACAATTTTTTTTGTCATATAAACATTAAAACATTGTCAGTCCAGTGCGAAACTTAATCATTCTTTTTCAATAATGGAGATATTGGTTTTTTTCTGGTAGATAGAGTTTTTTCGACAAGTAGCCAATTGGCCATTCAATTCCATCATCATCTTACTGTATCAATACATCTCCGAGTCCAATGTCCCTAGTATCAAATACAATTTTCAAATTTTTTCAAAATATTTGGTGCAGCTAAAACTGGTGTGGTGATTAATCCTGCTTTAAAATTCTCAAATGCCTCCTGACATTGCTCTGTCCACCACAATTCTGTGGTCATCTTTAGTAAATCCAGCAGTGGTGCCAATACGCTGCTGAAGTTTGCAACAAACTTCCGATAGAATCCACTCAGTTCCAAAAATCGAAACATCTCTCTCTTTGAGGATGGTCGTGGAAATTCCTCAAAACCCTTCGTTTTTGTGTTCAATGGGATCAACCTTCCATGTCCAATGTAATGTCCCAAGAACATCACCTCTGCCTTCGCGAATTCTGTTTTCTCACATTTATTACCAAGTTTGCTTCTTGTAATTCGTCAACATGTTCTGCCAACTGTAACATGTGAGCTTTCAATCACTTGCTAAAGATTACTACATCATACAGATAAGCTCACAATTTGTTCATCTGGCCACAACTCTGTTCCTGAGTCTTAAATGTGTCTGAAGCATTATCATTCACATGACATTCTCTAAATTTATTTGTCATGTTCAGTATCTTTACCAGATAGTTTAACTGACTCAACATTTTTAAGTTTGAAAGGGGCCACTAAACCTGGCTTTGAAGGGATTTCCTACCACTGGTAGCAATACTAATGTGTCATCCCCACGGGAAATCATCAAAGTTTCAGAGTTTTTATCTGCCACCTGCTTCAATCTATGCTCTGCCCTCTTCAGGAGCTGTTTAGCTAACTCACCTACTCCATCTAATCTCTCCCTCACCTCAGATACATAATCCAAGTGTGAGATCTCCGACTTCGGTCCTGTCAATTTATTTTTAATTAATTTCAAAGGGCTTCTCACATGTACGAAAATTAACTCAAAGGAAGTAAAGTGAGTAGATTTATTTGGGACATCTCTAATGGCAAACAATATAATGAGACGCCTTTATTCCAATCATTCGGGTAATTCTGACAGTACTCTGTTAATATTGTCTTCAGCTTCTGATGCCAACTTTCCAAGGCTCCCTGGGATTCGGGATGGGACGCACTTGAATTATACTTGAATGTGCCGAAGCTATCCATGACATCCTTAAATCGCTGATCGGTAAAATGAGACCCTTGGTCTGACTGAATCACACTGTGTAGCCCACAGCAAGCAAAGAAAGCTACCAAAGCTTCGACCTCCCTTTTTGCCTGAACACCCCATAATGGAATTATCCCTGGAAATCGGGTAGATACATCCATTATGGTCAGCAGATATTGGTTTCCACTTTTATTTTAGAAAGGGTAGCTCCACAATTAATCATAACCCATGTGAAAGGTTCTTCGAATACAGGATTTGGCAACAAAGGTGCTGGTTTATACTGCCTGTGACGTACCTACCATTTGGCATGTATGACATGTACAACAAAAATTAACCACGTCCTTGTGCATTCCAGCCACTAGAAATGCTTTAGCCTGAGTCTTCCGTGCATCAACTCCTTTGTCTTTTGTCTTTTGGTTTTCCTTCCTGTTGGAACTTATGACAGTGGGATCTTGTTACTACACAGTCTGGAAAAATCCCTGGGTAATTTTCTTTTAATTCCCCAGTTCGCTGTTCTTACTTTGGCTTCTCCACCACAAGGGCTGCCTCTCCCGCCTTGGATCCTGCTAAATCATTCCCAAGAACAAACTGTATTACTGGAACTGACACTCTGTCACTCAATCTCACTGTTTCTTCCCCTACCTTGATTTGGCACTCCAACCTAATGTTACACAGGGAATGTTTAGTTTCTGTCCCCATTCCACAAATTATCATGCTGTTAAGTAACATGCCAGAAAGAGTGAAAATACTTCCATCTCTTAGTATTAGAGGCCGAGGGACAGTGAGGACTGCAGATGCTGGTGATCAGAGTTTGAAAAGTGTGGGGCTGGAAAAGCACAGCAGGCCGGCAGCATCCGAGGGGCAGGAGAGTTGATGTTTCAGGCATACGTCCTTCATCAGGAAAGTGGGAGGTAAGGGAGGGGAAGGGGCTGAGAATTAAATAGGCGGGTGGGGGTGGAGCTGGGTGGGAGGTAGCTTGGTAGGTGATAGGTAGATGCAGGTGGGTCTGATGGTAATTGGTCGGAGAGGAGGGTGAAGTGGATAGGTGGTAGGACAGCTGGAACCCTCACACTATACAGCATTAACGTTGATTCAGCAATTTCCAAATCCCCCCTCCCCCAACCTTATCCCAGATTCAACCGTTCAACTTAGCAGTACTCTCTTGAACTGTTCTAACTGTCCATCTACCTTCCCACCTATCCACTCCACCATCCCCTTCGACATATTACTATCACTCCCATCTATATCTTCCTATCGCCTCCCCAGTGACCCTCCCGCCAGCCCAGCTCCTACCCTCCGATCTATCTTTCAGCCCCCTTGTCCCCCTGCCACATTCCTGACGATGGGTTTATCCCTGTTATGTCGATTGTCCTGCTCTTGAATGCTGCCTGATCTGTTGTCCTTTTCCTGCGCCTCACTTCTCAACTATTAGATACTGAACTGATCCTGTATCTCGCAAAATTATAACTTCTTGTCCTCCCCCACACCCCATTTCTCCTTAGTAAGGTTTATCTACAGAGGCGAATTCTTTATAGAGATCAGGCACTGCCTCCATGTGCAGCCCCTGCCCAGGCTCTGCACTCTCCCGCAGGTCATCGGCTCTACTTGGGGTCTTCTTTACCAGTTTCACTAATACCACTGGCTTAACCTCTTTTACCACATCTTTTCCCAAAGTGTCTTTCTTCAACCCCCAGGTGTGTCCCAGCTTACTGCAGTGAAAACACCTTTTCCCAGTGCCCTTCTAAAACATCGGTACTGTACTTCTATGTGTTCCACTCCCTTATAGTGAGAACACCTGAGGCCTTTCACTCCCTTTCAACCCCTTTTCAGCTTTTTTTCACCTGTGGTAAACTATTGTCAGTGTTCTTTTCTCTATGTTGTGTAGTGTAGGATAAAAGCTGAAAAATGTGTTGCTGGAAAAGCGCAGCATGTCAGGTAGCATCCAAAGATCAGGAGAATCGACATTTTGGGCATACGCCTTTCTTCAGGAATGAGGAAGGTGTGCCAAGCAGGCTAAGATAAGAGGTAGGGAGGAGGGTTTTGGGGGAGGGGCATTGGAAATGCGATAGGCGGAAGAAGGTTAAGGGGAGGATGATAGGCCGGAGTGGGGGTGCGGGCGTAGATGTTGGGAAGAATAATGCAGGTCAACAAGGCGATGCTGAGTCCGAGGGTTGGGACAGAGGTAAGGTGGGAGGAGGGGAAAGGAGGAAGCTGGAGAAATCTGCATTCATCCCTTGTGGTTGCAGGGGAAGGTGCCGGGAGTGGAGGTTGAGTTAGTGGGGGGTGTGGACCTGATGAGTGAGTCGCGGAGGCTGTGGCCTTTCCGGAACGCCGATAGGGGAGGGGAGGGGAGGGAAATATATCCTTGGTGGTGGAGTCTGTTTGGAGGTGGTGGAAATGACGAAGGATGACACAATGTATCTGGAGGTGGGTGGGGTTGTAGGTGAGGACCAGTGGGGTTCTGTCCTGGTGGCAATTGGAGGGGCGGGGTTCAAGGCGGCGGACCGGGAAATGGAGGAGATACGGTGGAGAGCATCGACAACCACGTCTGAGGGGAAATTACGGTCTTTGAAGAAGGAGGCCACCTGGGTTGTTCAGTATTGGAATTGGTCCTCCTGGGAGCAGATGCAGCGGAGGCAAAGGAATTGTGAATACGAGATAGCGTTTTTATAGGGAGCAGGGTGGGAGGAGGTGTAATCTAGGTAGATGTGGGAATTGGTTGGTTTGTAGTAAATATCCGTATTGAGTTGGTCGCCCGAGATAGAAATGGAGGTCTAGCAAGGGGAGTGAGGAGTCTGAGACGGTCCAGGTAAATTTGAGGTCAGGATGGAAGGTGTTGGTAAAGTGGATGAACTGTTAAACCTCCTCGTGGGAGCATGAGGTAGCGCCGATAAAGTCATCGATGTCGCAGAGGAAATGGTGGGGGTGTAGCTGCGGAAGATGGACTGTTCCACATATCCGACGAAGAGGAAGGCACAGCTGGGGCCCATGCGGGTGCCCATGGCTACTCTTTGGTTGGGAGGAAGTGGGAGGTTTGGAAAGAGAAGTTGTTCTGAGTGAGGACCAGTTCAGTCAGTCGAAGGAGGGTGTCAGTGGAAGGGCACTGGCTGGGTCGGCGGGAAAGGAAGAAGCGGAAGGCTTTGAGGCCTTGGTGACAGCACTTCTCCCACTTTCTATCCCTCACAGGATGAACATCCTCCCAGAAGCTAAATTTCATCTCATGCACCAATGCATACTTAACTGCCTTTTCAGCCGCGCTCCTCACTTCTTGAACTTCCTGTTCATTCACATGAATGCTTACCATCTCTGGAAGTGATTCTTTAAACTCGTCCAGCAGAATAATCTCCCATCGGGCCTCACAGGTCTTATCCATTTTTAAGGCCTGCACCCATTTATCAAAATGACTGTGTTTAATTCTTTCATAGAACATAGAACATCGAAAAATACAGCGCAGTACAGGCCCTTCGGCCCTCAATGTTGCGCCGACCGAATCCTACCTAACCTACACTAGCCCAATAAATTCCAAATGCCTATCCAATGCCCGCTTAAATGACCATAAAGAGGGAGAGTTCACCACTGCTACTGGCAGGGCATTCCATGAACTCACAACCCGCTGTGTAAAGAATCTACCCCTAACATCTGTCCTATACCTTCCACCCCTTAATTTAAAGCTGTGTCCCCTTGTAACAGCTGACTCCATTAGCGGTAAAAGGTTCTCAGTGTCTACCCTATCTAAACCCCTAATCATCTTGTACACCTCTATCAAATCTCCCCTAAACCTTCTTTTCTCCAATGAGAACAGCCCCAAGTGCCTCAGTCTTTCCTCATACGATTTTCCTACCATACCAGGCAACATCCTGGTAAAACTCCTCTGCACTCATTCCAATGCCTCCACATCCTTCCTATAGTATGGCGACCAAAACTGCACACAATACTCCAGATGAGGCCGCACCAGAGTCTTCTACAACTGCAACATGACCTCAGGACTCCGGAACTCAATTCCTCTGCCAATAAAGCCCAGTACACCATATGCCTTCCTCACAGCACTATTTACCTGGGTGGCAACTTTCAGAGATCTGTGTACATGGACACCAAGATCCCTCTGCTCATCCACACTACCAAGTAGCCAACCATTAGCCCAGTAATCCATCTTCTTGTTACTCCTACCAAAGTGAATGACTTCACACTTAGCTACATTGAATTCCATTTGCCACCTTTCTGCCCAGCTTTGCAACTTGTCTATATCCCGCTGTAACCTGCCACATCCTTCCTCACTATCCACAACTCCACCGACTTTTGTGTCATCCGCAAACTTACTCATCCAGCTTTCAAGCCCCTCCTCTAGATCATTTATAAAGATAACAAAAAGCAATGGTCCCAAAACAGATCCTTGAGGTACACCGCTAGTAACTGCACTCCAAGATGAACCTATACCATCAACTACTACCCTCTGTCTCCTTCCAGCCAGCCAATTTCTAATCCAAACCTCTAATGCACCCTCAATGCCATACCTCCGTAGTTTTTGCATTAGCCTACCATGGGGTACCTTATCGAACGCCTTACTAAAATCCATATACACAACATCTACTGCTTTACCCTCGTCCACCTCCTTAGTCACCTGCTCAAAGAACTCAATAAGGTTTGTGAGGCACGATCTGCCCTTCACAAAACCATGCTGACTATCCTTGATCACGTTATTCCTATCCAGATGTTCATAGATCTTATCCCTCACAATTCCCACCACAGAAGTCAGACTCACTGGCCTATAGTTACTCGGTCTATCCCTACTCCCCTTCTTGAACAAGGGGACCACATTCGCCATCCTCCAGTCTTCTGGTACTATTCCCGTTGACAATGACAACATAAAAATCCAGGCCAATGGCTCTGCTATCTCCTCCCTAGCTTCCCAGAGGATCCTAGGATAAATGCCATCAGGCCCAGGAGACTTATCTATTTTCATCCTTTCCAGTATTCCCAAAACCTCTTCCCTACATACTTCAATGCAATCCATTCTAATCACTTGTGACTCAATATTCACACCAGCAACAGTGTCCTGTTCCTGAGTGAATACTGACGAAAAGTATTGATTTAGTGTCTCTCCAATCTCCTCCGCCTCCGCGCACAACTTCCCACTACTTTCCTTGACTGGACCGATACCTACCCTAGTCATCCTTTTATTCCTGACATACCTATAGAAAGCCTTTGGGTTTTCCCTAATCCTACCAGCTAAGGACTTTTCATGTCCCCTTCTCGCTGCTCTTAGCTCTCTCTTTAGATCCTTCCTGGCTACCTTATAACTCTCAATCGCCCCAACTGAACCTTCACGCCTCATCTTTACATATGCCGCCTTCTTCCCTTTCACAAGGGATTCCAATTCCTTATTAAACCACGGCTCCCTCACAAGACCCTTAACTCCATGCCTGATTGGTACATACTTATCAAGGACACTCAGTAGCTGTTCCTTGAACAATCTCCACATATCATTAGTATTCTTCTCTTGAAGCCTGTTTTTCCAATCCACACATCCTAAGTCATGCCTCACCGCATCATAAATTCCCTGCCCCCAGCTATAACTCTTGCCCTGCAGTGCACACTTATCCCTCTCCATCACTAAAGTAAAAGTCACCGAGTTGTGGTCACTGTCCCGGAAGTGCTCACCTACCTCCAAGTCTAACACCTGGCCTGGTTCATTACCTAGAACCAAATCCAGTATAGCCTCACCTCTTGTTGGCCTGTCTACATATTGTGTCAGGAAACCCTCCTGCACACATTGGACAAACACCAACCCATCTAACGACCTCGAGCTATAGCTTTCCCAGTCAACATCTGGGAAGTTAAAGTCCCCCATAACAACCACCCTGCTACTTTCACTCTTCTCCTGAATCATCCTCGCAATACTATCCTCTACTTCTCTCGGACTATTAGGGGGCCTGTAGAAAACACCTAACAGGGTGACCTCACCTTTCCTATTTCTAACCTCAGCCCAAACTACCTCAGATGGTAGTTTCAAACTCAATATAAGTCTGACCTGGTTCCGTCTCTATATTTCTGAACCGCTGTCTATATTCTTCTAATACCAATTCATAAGCACTCAAAATAGCCTGTTTGACATCTGCATAATCTCTTGCTCCCTCATGTGACAGCACTGCACAGACCTCTCAAGCTGTACCCACCAGCTTAGTCTGAACTAGCATTACCCACTGGTTCACTGGACACGCCATCTGCCTAGCCAATTTTGCAAATGAAATAAAAAAGACTTTGCCATATTTCGGTGTGAAAAATGCCAATCTATTAACATAGTTGTATACATCCCTACGTTCTCCCTTCATCTTCATCCTGCTAATTGAACTTTCTTATCTAATTCCAAACTTCTGAATTGCAAGTTCTCCCTCTCTTCCTTTTTCCTCTCTCTCTCTTTCTCTATCTTCTCTCTCTTTCTGTCTCTCTCTTTATCTTCTAACTCCAGTTGCCAAACTTGCAATTTAAGTTTTTTCGAACTCGACTGCAGTTTCCTGATTCTCTGATAGACCAAAGTGCTTGACCAACTCCATTATGATGGCAGCTTTCCGTATACTTAATTCTGTAAGTATGCCCTTCCTTTGTCTTCCTACACTTTCTTGGCAAATTTGTGAATCATCTTCAAACCTCTTTAGTAATATTAAAAGCCATTTCTTTTCATTTAACCAACCACAAGGAAACAAAATTAAATGAATTTTCTCACCTTTTTATTTGAAGATCTAGGTCACTAACTGCCAAGTGATGGAATCTGCTGGAACCTTTTGTACCCCAAATCTGTTCAACTCTGTCTAAATCCCATACGACAAGCCCTCAAACTGTTATGATGTCGATGTTGAATTCCCCGTTAATTAAAACCACACACCCAGAAAAGCTCACCTCGCCTCGTAAACTGTTAAAACATGAGTGACAAAGTAGTTGCAAATTCTAGTATGAAGAGAAAAGTAACAATTTATAAGTATATATCTTAACTTTTAGATCTTGAAGGTTTGGTTTCAGATGTTTCGTCACCATGACTAGGGAATATCATCAGTCAGAGTCTCTGGTGACGCACTGGTGGTATGTCCCGCCTCTCCATTTATAAGTCTTGGTTTCTTAAGGTATGTGATGTCATTTCCAGTTCTTTATTTCAAGGGAAGGTAGATAGGATCTAAATTGATGTGTTTATTGATGTACTTCTGGATAGAATGTCATGCCACTAAGAACTTTCGTGCGTGGCTTTGTCCCAGGACGTGTGTGCTATCATAGTCAAAGTAGTGTCCTTCTTTGTCTGTATATATGGAAACCAGTGATAGTGGGTCATGTCTTTTGGTGACCAGTGGTGTTCTTATATCCTGCTTGTACAACAGGACAGTTTGAAATGGAGGATAAATAAGTTTATATATACTGTTTAATCAGTGTGTGTTCACATACGTAACATTGTTCATATGTGTACAACACATTCTGAATGAACAACGGAGACCCAGTTAACGAAAAATGATGCACATGATGTATAACATTTATAAAGCATTGAAACAGTATTTGATCCTCATCTGAAGTGATATGTTGCCCTTCTCTCAACGTTCCCCCTTTTCTGGGATTTCCAACTCTAATCTCTCATTCTTATCAGGATGTGTGTTATAAATTCTTGCTTCTGGTATCCCAACTTATTTCAGTTAATCCTCTTTCTACTGGAAATTAATTATATTGGCCTGCTGGGTTCTTTCCAAAACTAGTGTCTGTCATATTGTTGGAGAGAAAAATTCTGGCATCAGACCCAGCATTTGAACATATTGCTCTGTTGTACGTGCACTGTACAAAGGACCACAGCACACAGGAATTGGCAAAACATTGAGGGAAGTATATCTACTTCTTTTGATAATGTAGTTTTCTCATTTTCCACATCTCCATATCTATATCCTTTCTTTTGTTCTCCCTTTGTTACTAGTTAAGAAATCCATCAATTATTCTTTGTGTCCCATCTCTCAAAACTCCTTGTTTTGGTTTATATCTATTGCTCTCTTCTCCATGTAATGTGGATATAATTGAGCCATGTAACTACAAAGACATGAAAGAGGAGCTGACCAGGGTTAATTGGAAGGGGAGCTGAGCAGGAAAGACCATGGAGCAGCAATGGGAGGAGTTTTTGGGGATAATTCGGAAGATAACACCAGACAATCAAACCCAAGAAGATGAAACATACTCATGGGAGGACAATGCAGCCAAGAGTGATACAGCATCAAAACAAAAGAGAAAACATACAAAGTGGTGAAGATGATTGGGAATCCAGAGAATTCATTGGCTCTGAAACTACATAAGAATGGCATCACTGATACTGCAGAACTCATAATCACGGTCAGGGAGATAAACAGAGGGAAACACATTCACTTAAAACACAGAGGATGGCATTACTCAAGGAAGAAGATTCAGGTGAATTAAACATTTGAATTAAGATCAGTTAAATGCTTTTGCGGCATGTGTTAGATTGGAAGCAAGACCCGGGAAGACAGACCCTCAGCAGAATGAGAATATGAAAATTGACGTATTACCACATCAGAAACCAGGTTAGGTCACTGAGTGCAGGGCTGATGGGTGAATGGGTGTCAATGAGAATTGGGGAACAGACAGCAGAATTGCATTGCAGATATTCATGTAGTGGTGGAGACCACAGCAGCGGGAGCAGCAGACATGCATTCAACCACAACCTGTAACTTTTTGCCAAGATAACACCTCAGTCTATCATTACCATCAACACCATTTATGGCTCAGTGACGAGTGTGGGTGAACATGTCAGAGTCAGAAACACATGAACCTTAACCTGACGCTAACTCATTAAAGCTTCCGGACTTGACCAACAGATCTGAACAAAGCCCTGCAGTCCTGCCACATTCAGTCATAAATGGTGATGGACGATTAAACAAATAGCTGGAGGAGAGGGCTCCACAAACATCCCCATCCTAAATAATGGAACAGACCTGCACATCAGTGTAAAAGAGAAGGATGATTTATCTGCACCATCCTCCGCCAGAAGTGTTGAGTCGATGATACAGCTCACCCTCATCATGATGGCCACAAAATCACAGATGCCAGTCTTCAATTAATTCAATTTGCTGCCCGTGGCATGAAGAAACAGCTGAACACAGTAGATACGATAAAGGCATTGTGCCCTGACCCCATTCTTGCAATAGGACTGAAGACTTGGCCTGCACAACAAGCCGTGTCCCTGAGGAAGCTGGTTCATTCCAACTCCAACTATAACATCTCCCAGGTAATGTGGAAAATTACTCAGCTATGTCACGTCCCCTAACAGGGGAATAATTACAATCTGACCAATTACCACCCCCTCAGTCCCATCACGACAGTCAAATTGTGGGAGTTCTTTTTGACAGAGCTGTCAAGGAGCACAGAAATAGCCTGCTCAGTGTGGTTTCCGACAGATTCCCATGTGGAGATGGTGCTGTTGTGGAAATGTCACTGGATTACTAATCCAGACCAGGCTAATGCTCTGGCAGATGGTGGAAGTTAAAAACAATTAATAAAATATCGAGATCTAAAATCTGGTGTCAGTAACAGTGACCTTGAAGCCAATATCGATTGTAAACAGAATTTGCTTTTCCAATGTACTTTTAGGAAATGAATCTCCCAGTGATTTCCTGGGCTGGCCTAAAACTGACTCCGAAGACCCTGACATGTGATAAACATTTCAATTGTCTCTGAAACGGCCTTGCAAGCCACTCACTTGTGTCAAACGACTCTGAGGTCTGAAAGGATGAAACCGGACAGAACATCCGGCCTCAGCATCTGTGTCGGAAAAGGGAATGGGAACACAGTCCTGTTGACCCTTCAGTCACCTCCTTCCTAACATCTGAGAGCTTGTGCCAACATTTACCCAGCTTTCCCACAGACTGCACAGAAACAGCGGGAAAGGAGTAGGTCATTCAACACATTGAGCCTCCCCCATTCTAGTTCATGGAAAAAAAATCTCCTCAATGCACTTACCCCACACGATGTACATATCCGTTAACATGAGTAACCTTGGGAAGCTATAAAATAGGAAGTGCAGTAGTACATTTGGTCCATCCAGTTTGCTAATGATGGTTGGCCCTTCATTTCCACATCGTACTCCTGCTCTCCCACCATCCCTTTACTGTCTCTAAATCCTTATTTATAATCAGTGTCTTGGCTTCAGGTGCGAGCCAATTCCCCAGGTTCACCAGTCAGTGAATGCAGACATTTATTCTCATCATAACGCAGAGTGACCTGCCTGTACCTAATACTGTGGCCCCTTGTTTTAGACGTCCCAGCCAGGGGAATTATCATCCCTGCTTCCAATCTGTATCACCCTGTCAGATTTTGTATATATTTCACTGAGATCCCCACTCATTTTCCTAAACCCCATGGAGTATAGGCCCAGTCTCCCAAACTCTGCTCCCACAACAAGCCAGTCATCCAAGAGATCAGTCTGGTCATCCTTCACTGCTCTCCATCCATGTCAGGTTTGTCCTCATGAGGTAAGGAGACCAAAACTGCACACAATATTGCACATTGTTCGAGATGATGTCTCACCAAGGCCCTGTACAGCTGCAGTAAGACACCCTTTGTCCTGGACTCACATCCCCCTGAAATGAAGGTCAACACACCATTTATCTTCCTCACTGCTTTCTGTTTCTGCAACATTACTTTCAGCGACTGGTGTACAAGGAGATGCAGATCCTTTTCAATGTTACAGCTCCCCACTTGGTGGGTCTGTGTACACTGGTCAGCGTGCCAATGCCATGCCCAGTATTGACTTCTGGTTACAGAACTCACTGCGCTGCAGGGACCTCAGAGGTTGATGCAGAAGGAAACAACAAAAAGGAGCATATGTCCCTTTGTAGATCAACATGTTTCCACTAATCCTTTTCAAACGGCGGACTGCCAATTTATCGTTTCCACTAAAAGGTGCACCATCATCTCTATTCACATTGTTCTCCATCTGTCACGTATTTACCCATTCACTCCACTTGTCTTATTCTTCTCGGTGCATTTTTACATCCTCTGCACCCACCCACAATCCCACACCCGTTAGTGCTGTCAGCAGGCTGGGATATATTGTACCTGATTCCAGCAACCAAATGTTTAAAGGGCATTGTGACCACCTGGGTGCCAAGCATTTATCCCTGCAACACCTCAGCAACCTTCCTCTGTTAATTTCTATTTACTTATTTCGTGAATCTCGGAGTCACTGACTGGGCCAGCATGTATTGCCTGTCCCTAGTTGCCCCTTGAGATGGTGGTGGTGAGCTGCCTTGTTGAACGCTGCAGTCCACCTGCTGTGGTTGACCTCCAATGCCATTAAGGAGGGAATCCCAGGATTCTGACCCAGCGACTGTGAAGGGGCGGTGATATATTTCCAAGTCAGGATGGTGAATGGCTTGGAGGGAAACCTAAAGATGATGGTATTCCCATACATCTATAGCCGTTGTCCTTCTAGATAGACATGGTTGTGAGTTGGGAAGATGGTCTCTGAGGATCTTTGGTGAATCATTTCATTGCAGCATGGAGATAGCAAAACACTGCTGCTGCTGCGCGTTGATGGTGGAGCATTGTGGATGAAGGGACAGTCAAACTGGTTGCTTTCTCCTGGATGATATAAAGCTTCTTGAGTGTTGTTGGGGCTGCACTCATCCAGGCAAATTGAGAGACTTCTATCGCACTACAGACTTATGCATTGTAGATGATGGACAGACCTTTGAAGTCAGGATGTGAGTTACTCGCCGCAGTATTCCTAGCTTCTTACCTGCTCTTGTAGTTCTGTCTTTATGTGGCGAGACCAGTGAGTTTCTGAGCAATGGTTACCCACCAGGACGATGATACTGGGGATACTGGGGGATTCAGTGATCAGGAAATGTAAAACTTGCGCCCACACCTCCTCCCTTACTTCTCTCCAAGGCCCCAAGGGATCCTTCCATATCCGCCACAAGTTCACCTGCACCTCCACACACGTCATCTATTGCATCCGCTGTACCCGATGTGGCCTCCTCTATGTTGGGGAGACGGGCCGCCTACTTGCAGAACGCTTCAGGGAACACCTCTGGGACGCCCGGACCAACCAACCCAACCACCCCGTGGCTCAACACTTTAACTCTCTCTCCCACTCCACCGAGGACATGTCGGTCCTTGGACTCCTCCATCGGCAGAACATAACAACTCGACGGTTGGAGGAAGAGCGCCTCATCTTCCGCCTGGGAACCCTCCAACCACAAGGAATGAACTCAGATTTCTCCAGTTTCCTCATTTCCCCTCCCCCCACCTTGTCTCAGTCGGTTCCCTCAACTCAGCACCGCCCTCCTAACCTGCAATCTTCTTCCTGACCTCTCCGCCCCCACCCCACTCCGGCCTATCACCCTCACCTTGACCTCCTTCCACCTATCACATCTCCATCGCCCCTCCCCCAAGTCCCTCCTCCCTACCTTTTATCTTAGCCTGCCTGGCACACTCTCCTCATTCCTGATGAAGGGCTCTTGCCCGAAACGTCGCATTTCCTGTTCCTTGGATGCTGCCTAACTTGCTGTGCTTTAACCATCAACACATTTTCAGGATTCAGTGATCGTACCACCATTGAATGCCAAGGGGCAGGTTAGATTGTATTCTATTGGTGATGTTCACAGTCTGGCATTTGTGTGGGCCGAATATTACTTGCCACTTGTCAGCCTGGATACTGTCCAGATCTTGTCGCATTTGAACATGGCCTGTTTCAGTATCTGAGGAGCCACAAGTGTTGCAGAACATTGTACAAATATTGGCGAACATCCCCACTTCTGACCTTAAAATGGAGGGAAGGTCATTGATGAAGCAGCCCTGAAGAAGATTTCGGCCACTGCTCGAGGGACTCCTACAGACTTGGAGCTGAGTTGACTGGCATTCATCAACCATGACCATCTTCCTACGTGTCAGTTATGATTCTAACCAGCAGAGTGTTTGCCTCTGATACCCATTGATTCCAGTGTTGCTTAGACCCCTTGATACCACACTTAGTCGAAGGCAGCCTTGATTTAAAGGGCTGTCACTCTCACCCCACCTCGGGAATTCAGCTCTTTTGTCTATGTTTGAACCAAGGTAATGAAGTCAGGAGCTGAGTGGCCCTGGTGGAGCCCAAACTGGGTGTCATTGACCAGGGTATTGCTGAGCATGTGCTGCTTGAAAGCACTGAGACCTTCCACCACTTCACTGATGATCGAATGGAGGCTGATGGGGTGGTAATTGGCCGGATTGGATTTGTTCTGCTTTTTATATACGGAAGATACTTGGGGTAATTTTACACATAATCAGGAAAAGCCATTGTTGTAACTGCATTGAAAGAGTTTGGCTAGGGGAGTGGCAAGTTATGGAGCACAAGTTTTCAGTACTATTACCAGAATGTTGTAGATGACGGACCGTTTGGAGTATCCACTATCTCCAACCGTTTCTGGACATCACGTGGACTGAATCGAATTAGTTGATGACTGGTAACCGAATTGCTGAGGACCACTGGAGGGGGCTGAGATTGATCATCCACTCAGCACTTCTGACTGAAGATTGTTGCGAATGCATCAGCCTTATCTTATATACTGAAGTGCTGGGCTCGTCTATCATGGAAGAAGGGGTTATTTATGGAATCTCTTCCTCCAGTGAATTGTTTAATTGTCCCCAACGTTTCTCCTCTAGATGTGGAAGGACTGCAGAGCTTAGATCTGATCCTTTACTTGTGGGATTACTTAGCTCTGTCTATCACTTACTGCGTATACTGTTTGGCGCACACGTTGTCCTGTTTGGTGGCTTCACCAGGCTGACACCGCATTTTCAGGTATACCTGGTTCTGCTCCTGCCATCCTGCACACTCCATTGAACCAGGGTTGATCCTCTGGATTGATGGTAATTGTTATGAGGGGGATACACCAGGCCATGAGGTTGTGTAGGTGTACATTTCTGCTGCTCTTGATGACCCACAACACCTTTTGGACACCCGTACTTGAGCTGCTAGATCTGTTCGAAGTCTGCCCTATTTAGCACCGTGATAGTACCACCCAAAATGGTGGAGGCTATTCTCAATGTGCAGGTGTGACTTTGTCTCCACAATGACTATGTGATGGCTGCTCTTACTGATACTGTCATGGATACTGAGAGATTAGTAAGGCTGTGGTCAAATATGTATTGTCCTCTTGTTGATCCCTTCACCACTTGCACAGAACCAGTCTAGCAGTTATATCCTTTAGGACCCGGCCTGCTCGATCAGTAATGCTGTAGCTGAGATACTCATGGAGGTGGACATTGAAATCCCCCATCCAGAGTACGTCTTGAGTCCGTGCAACCCTCAGTGCTTCCTCCAAGTGTTATTCAGCATGGAGGAGTCCTGGTTCATCGGTTGAGAGAGGCTGGTGCATCGTAATCAGCAGGAGGTTTCCTTTCCCATGTGCAAACTAATGCCATGAGACTTCATGGGATACGGAGCCACTGTTGAGGACTCCAAGAGCAATTCCCTTCCAACTGTATCCCACTGTGCCACCATTTCTGCTGTGTCTGTCCTGCTGGTGAGACAGGAGATATTCGGGGAAGGTGATGGAGTGTCTGGGACATGGTCATACTCACAGAATCATACCTTACAGGCAATGTCAAGCTGTTGCTTGATGAGTCTGTTTATTTCTGTTCACTGTTTCCTGCCAGCTGTCCCATTCTAGAAACATGTCCATACATTCGCCCCAATTCACCAAGATTTGATTTTGCAAACTGGGCTTGGAGCTTTACCAAAATGTTTCGAAAAATCCAAATGATTTACATCCATTGCTTCTCTTTCATTTGTCTCTCAGTCTGTTTCTCAAACATAATTCCCATTTCATAAATCTATGTTAATATTGTCTATGACCATTATTTTCAGTCACAATAATTTCTGCTAAACCATTTACTTACTATGTTCTATGTTGCATGTACTCTATCATTTTGCCACACCAGACTTGGTTTTCGTTGTATCGTTAGAAAGTTCTGTGAAGACAGAACTGAAGCAGTGGCTTCATAGTTCTGCCATTTCCCTGTTCCCCATTCTCCATTCTCTGGTTTCAAACTGTAAGGAAACTGCACTTTGTTTCTCATATTTTTCACATTGACATGATTTATCAAGTTATTACACTTCACTCTTATAACTCTGTGAATATACTCTTCAGAAACCCATCATTTCCTGCCTTAACTGCTCAATAATTGACCTTCCACACCATTCACTCACAGGAGCATAGACTCTGTGCCTACAGAAGTACAGCACGATCTATATTAGTCCCACTTTCCTAGAGCAGGCCCATAGCGTGGAATGTTATGACACTTCCAAGGGCTCGTCCAAGTACTTTTTAATGATTGTGAGGTTACCCGTGATCATTCCCCTCTCAGGAAGTAATCCCAGAACCCGAAATACTCTCTAGGTGAAAAAAAATGTTTAAATCCTCTCTGAACCTCAAACGTTTCACTTTAAAATTGTGCTCCTTTGTTCTTGACCCTCTGACTAAAAGGAACAGCTGCTGTCTATCCTCCCTGTCCGTGTCGCACAAAATCTTATCCTTCTGAATCACGGAGCCCTCAGCTTTCTCTGCTCCAAAGTAAACAACCCGAGCTTATCCAGCCTCTCTCCATAGCTCCATCCCAGGGAACATCCTGGTGAATCACCTCTGCACCCTTTCCAGTACAATCACATCCTTCCCGGAGTGTGGCTCCAGGAACTACATACAGTACACCATTTTGGCCGAACCAAAGCCCTGTATTGCTCTTATAATCTACACCCTGATTAGGAAACGCTACACCCAAGGTCCAATTCTTAACTAGTCCATTAACCTGTCCAGTCACATTTAGAGATGTGTGGAGAAGCACACTCTGACGTTACCAGTGTGCTGCCATTCATTGTGTCCTCCCCTGCCTGGTTCCTTCTCCCAAAGTGCATCACCTCATATTTATCAGGGTTACATCCTATCTGCCGTTCATCTGCCCATCTGACCATTCCTTCTGCATCTTCCTGTAACTTAAGGCCTTCCTCCTCACTGCTAACCATCCAGCCAATTTTTATGTCAAACATACACTTACTTATAGCACCTCCCCCACTCTCCACCTAGCCCCCACCACATTCACATCTTTTTTTATGAATAACACAAACAATAAGGGACACAGCACTGATCCCTGTGGTACACCAGGGGACACCGGTCTCCAGTCACATAAACAGCCTTCTCCCACCACACTCTGTCTCCTGCTACTAAGACTATTTTCATTGTAACTTGTCAAGTTATCCTTCATATTATGAGATTTTACTTTATTTTTCAGTTTCCCAGGTGGAAATTTGACAAAGGCCTTCCTACAAAACTAAACAATCGACCTCCTCAAACTAATTAAATCAAGCCCATTAGATGTGACTTCCTTCTGATAAAATTATGATAATTATCCCTGATCAAACCTTGCGACTATGATTGGAGTTCGATTTTCTCCTTCCCTATTTTCTCCAGAAGTTTCCTAAACAGTGATCTAATACTCGCTCGTCTATAGTTACCTGGACTATATCTCCCATCCGTACTGTGAGTGTCATCATATTAGCAGTTCTCCAGTTCTCTGGCACCTCCTCTATGATCAGATTCTAATTAAAATATTCAGTTGGATTTCCTCCATTGTCCCCAGCAGCCACCTGTGATACAACTCATTCAGACATGGAGATTGATCCAAAGTTATACAGAGCAAAGCCTCAAATCCTTTCTGTATTTTACATCAATCTGTTCAAGAACTTCCCCATCCATCTTCTTGAATTCTGTACTTGCTTCTTCCTTCTCCCAAATAAAATAGAAGTGAAGGTCTCATGTAACAGTCCATCAATGTTCTCCAGCTTGGCACACAAATTGTCCCTTTGGTTTCTAATGGACACTATCTGTTTGCTGATTATTCTCTTCTACTTGTCTGTGTAGAATATCGTGGGATTCTCCCAGATCTCGCCTACTTGTACTTCTCCATGTCCTTCTGTTATTCAGTCCACTCCATGTTTCTAAGTTTCACTGCAATCACTTGTCCTGTTTTGAAAGTCGAGATCACAGGCTGTGTTTCCACATCAGACAACCCTGCCATTTTAGGGATTAATCTGGATGATACCTTTGGCAGTTCCTCTGTAGTCAATATATTCTTTCTGAGATTGGGACTCCGAACGAAACGAAATATTCTAAGTGCACTCTTATGAACACTCGATACAACTGGTGCACGACATCCTCTATATTCCAATTACATTCACATGAATGTAAACCTAGTTTTTACTTTCCCATTTGCATATGGTCTTCCTAATACCACTCGCTTTAACTTTTCTTATGAGCTTACTGTGTGAGTTTTTTTTAAAAGATCTCATAAATATCCAACTATACGTTATACGTTGGTTCTTCATTGCCTATGTCCACAAGGATCATCTTCAAACCATTCCAAACAAATGTTTGCCACTTCTGGTTTTCCTTTCATTGGTACATTCTCACACTCCCCAGTTATGTTATTACATTCTAAATATCTCGTAGCATGTTCTTTGTTATCGAGTCCAACAGATACCTTACTGCAGATGACAAGATAACTGGTCTGTAGTTCACCATTCTCCAAATTCATCCTTTCTTAAACTATTGGATAATATTTGTGAACTTTGCCTTATCCAGATTGGCTAAATGCCTTTCGGGAATGTGTCGGAAAATAAAGTGAAAATCTGCGATGCAATCAACATGTCTATTGCTGCTTCCTCTGAAATCCTTGTATGAAGTACATCGAGTCTGGCAGATTTATAAATACTCAATTCAGCTTTCTTTTCAAAGATGACCTCAACACTGATAAGAATGATCTTAGACTTTACTTACACAAGTCCCACGGTCACTTGGTATTTCTGGAAGAATTTCTGGGCATTCTTCCATGAAGATAAACACAAAGGAACTATTTCTTTTCCCTGCGATTTCTCTGTTCTCTGCAATAACTTATCTTGAACGCGCACCAACTGTTCCACATTTTACCTTGTTTTTATTTTTTTTCATACATTGATAGACGTTTTTTAGCGTCTTTATGTTTTTCTTTTGTTTGCACCCTTTTTCTCTTTTTGATTTTCTTCTCAGTTTCTTGGTCATCCTTTGCTGGGTCCTACATTTCTCTGAATCCACTGGCTTACTGCAACACTTTGCATTTTTCTAAGCTGCCTCCTTTCATTTTATAGGTAGATGAAGGTGGGGTTGAAAGTAATGGTCGGAGAGGAGGGTGGACCAAATTGATAGGAAGGAAGGTGGATACAAAGGAACATTCAAAAGGGTGGGGCTGACTTGGAAGGTTGGAGTGGGATAAGGTGGGATTAGGGGAAATGGGGAAATGGGGAAATCCACTGTGATCCTCTGTGGTTGGAGGGTCCCAAGGCAGAAGAGGAAGCTTTCTTCCCCCAGGCTTCTGGTGGCTCGGGTTTGGTGATGGAGAAGGCCCAGGACCCTCATGTCCTTGGCAGAGTGGGAAGGGGAGTTAAAGTGCTCAGCCACAAGGCGATGGAGTTGTTCAATGTGGCTGTCCCAGAAATGTTCTCTGAAATGATCTACAAGTTGACCTTTTGTCTCACCAATATGGAGAAGACGGCATTGGGTTTAATGGATGCAGTAGATGAGGTGTTCTGTCTCCCTTCATCACCTGTCACATTCAACTCCACCTTCATCTACCTATCGCAATCTCAGCTACCTCCCTACTGCCACACCCCCTTCTAATTTATCTCTCAGCCGCCTTGGCCCAAGAGCTTCATTCCTCATGAATGGCTTATCCCGAAACATCGATTTATCTGCTTTTCGTTTGCTGCCTGACTGTGCTTTTCCAGCACCGCACTCTTCGACTCTGATCTCCAGCATCTGTAGTTCCGACTTTCTCCTAACACCTTCATGGTTTGAATGACTCAGATTTAAAACGGTTACTTCAAATACAACAAAACTGTCGTGTACTCAAACAGCATAAAAGAAAAACAATACATTGTGGTCACTGTTCCCAAAAGGTCCCTTACAGCAAAAGTTACAATTAGCTCTTCTGATCACTCAACACCAATTCCTAAATAACCTAATCTCGAGCTCAGTGCTCGACATGATGTTTATATAAACCAACGCAAATGAAATCCATTTTTCCCAACATTAGCATTCAATTGGGTTAATACAGTTTAGATATAATTTAAACAGTACATTATTACTGCAGTACACACAAACGTGTATATCTCATTTCCTGTTTTATAACATGTCCAGCATTTGTATTGGAGCTTTCATTTTGATATATAGCTCCCATCAATGTTTGCTCCTCCTTGCTGTTTTTGCGCTCCACCTTACTAGATTCTGTGGAATCTGAGCGACGTGGGCTTTGGGGAGATTAATGGTAGAGAGCATCTCGTCACATCATTTATGGTCTTCTCAAACTTTAATTTCTCCAGATCTCCCGTTATGCTGATGGAGTAGAGAAGGACAATGATCTTCTAACAATGTTCTGTATTCCCCAGAGAGCTGAAACAGCTCTAACCTGGGTGGGAACCTTACAACAGGCTGGTAAAGTGTTGCTGCTGCTGTACAGGGTCTTTGTAAGATCACATCTGAAGTAGCGTGTACAGATTTAGCCTCTTCTCTGAAGAAAGGATGTTGTTATATTGGAAGCAGCTCAGAGATGGTTCCCTCAACTGATTCCTGCAATGAAGGTGTTAGCTTATAACGAAAGGCTGATCAGGTTGACCCAGTAGCCATTGGAGTTTACAAAAATTAAATATGAACATAGATGACAGAAGGAGTCAACGAGTGAACTGAATTACACAGATAGTGGAGGAATCCATTCCGTTCTCCAGTCTGTTACACAGGAACAACAGAAGGATATTCAAACCTTCGACCCTGTTACACCAATACAGGACGAAGCTATTCAGCCCCTGGAGCCTGATATATATCTACAGAAGGAAGCCAATCAGCCCCTCGAGCCTATAACAGTAGGCCATGCTGCACCAGTATCCTGTTAAATAGCAACACGATCAGTCCATTCAGCCTCCTCAATTCTGTAACATAGGGACTGGAAGAGGTCACACAGTGGTTGTAGATTGTTACACTGGGATAACAGGAGGTCATTCAGACCCACCGATTCCATAGCAAAGGGATTGGATAAAGATAAAACCTATCTGAATCTTCTTTCATGAGAAAAGAAGAGGTAATTTAGACACGTGTCTGTTTTATGGGATCAAGAGAAAACCAATCAATCCCTCAGTCCCATCTCAGGGATACATGAGGAGACCGTTCAGTATTTCCACCGGTTATGGAGAAGTATGAGAAGACCCATCAGACCCTCAAAATGTTACACAGCAACAGGAAGATTCCATAATCTTCCAATCCTTCAAAGCATCAACAGGAGGAGATCATTCTGGCCTTGGAGATGACAACATGGGAACACCAGAAAGCCATCAGGTCATCGAGTTTATACACCAGCAGGATGATGAGTCCATTCAGCCACACATGGCTCTTACACAGCAATTGGAGCAGACCTTTTAAAGCCTTGTGCCTGTTAAACAGGAATTCAACGAAAACGTGAAGGTTTTTGAAAGGGAAAAAATTATAAAAACTGTATACTTTAGGGAGTAAAGTGTAATGATAAACTATTATAATTTAAGACAAATTGTTAGAGTCCATTGTTCAGGACATTGGCAAAGTTAAACCACAATTCATCTGAGTCAACATGGTTTTACGAAGGCAAATTCATGTTTGAATTGTTTGCTTGAGTTATTTGAAGATGTCACAAACAAGGTGGGTCGTGGGAATCCTGGAGATGGAACATATCTGGTCTTCCTGAAGGCATCGGATATGTCACTTCTCCAAAGAGTAAGTGGTAAGATCAGACAACGTGGGTTTAGGAGTAATTTATTAGCTTGGATGGAGGATTGGTGAACCAACAAAATGTAGTCAGATGGAATAAATGTGTCATTTTCTTTTGGCAAATGCAGTTTGTGGGGTGCCATTGATTTCAGTGTTCATGCCTCAACCATTTGCGATCGATAGTAGTACTGTACTCGGTTGATGGGATAGAAATTACGATACCACATTTTCAGATGACACTAACATCGGTGGGAAATTATTTCAGAATGATGATACAAGAGATCTTCAAACTATATTGATAGATTGGGTGAATGGGTCAACATTTGGCAAGGAAAATTAAAGTGAATAAATATGGGGCTATTCAAGTTGGCCAGTATAATAGAAAGACAAATTATTATCTAAATGGAGAGAAAGTTCAAAGTGCTTAGGTACAGAGGGATCTGGGTGTCTGCTTGCATATCACAGAAAACCTGCCTGCGGGTACTGCAAGTAATGAGAAATGCAAGCATAACTTCAGTGTTTACTTATAAAGGGATAGAGTAGAAAGGTAGGGAGTGTTGGTGTAGCTATACAAGGCATTAGTGAGGCTGCAACTGAGTACAATTTGGGTGTCTTGCAGAATGAAGTATTTGTATTGGAGGCAATTCAGAAGAGCTTCATTAGATTGATTCCATATTTGAAGTGTTTGTCTTATGAAAAGAAATTGAACAGTTTAGGACTATACTCTCGAGTTTATAAGAATGAAAGGAGATCTCATGAGGTCTGTAAAATGCTAAAAGTAATTCAATGTGTAGATGTGGAGTGGATTTTTTTTCATGTGGTGCAATCTACAACAAGAGACTAGAGTTTTAGGATGGAGAGATAGCAGGAAAGTGGCCGCGTTGACATCAGCCTCATCGAGGGGTTGGATTCCTCACAGATGCTCCTTGTTCTTATTCAACCCTTCGACTCTGTTGGACAGGAATGAGGGAGGACTCGGTATCATACAGGAAGCAGGCACTCAGGATAAATCAGTTAGAGAGACCGTAACCAGTAGGGTCACACAGTGACCAGCACTCGGTTCTCAACTATACAATCTATATTAATGATCAGGAGGATGGAACAGATATACATATGCTGAGTTTGGTGATGTCGCTGTGGTAAGCAAGAGATTAAATTATCAAGAGAGAGTGGAGAGTCTGCAAATAGATTCAGAGAAGTAAAGGCAATAGATAGGCAGGTGAAATTTAACATGATATAACCTGTAATATCCTTTACAGGAATAATGGAAAGTAAAATGCTGCTGAAATGGAGAGGGATTACAGGACTTAATGATACTGTGTACTGGGGGTTTCACTCAGAAATGTTCAGACATGGGAGGTTTTGCTCCATCCCTGTTCATCAGCTCCTAGACACTACAAGGGACCCCATTGCTCTCCATACACATGGAATACTTTAATGTGGTTGATTGGTGGTGGGGATGGTGTTTTGAAACGTGCATCAAGGGGATGTATCTTATCCAAGATACATTAATTTATTTCTATATGGAGACCCGATGACGATGGGAATGGCTGCCTGCTTCTGAATGAAGAGGCCATGACTGCTGCCAGGACAGTGGGTATTCAACAACATGGTGTATTGTGCATGGGCATACTGTAACATTAATAGAGAGAGAGAGATCCTTCAGTTCCTCTACCTCTCCCCATTGACATGGGTATTCTGCAGATGCCATATACACCATCAGGAATCCCACTATACTGGATACAGCCGGCAGCTCCCTGCTGAGGGAAAAAAATGTATTTACCTCATCGACCATATATATTCTCCATCACCGAATGGTGACATTGATGGCAACATACTGGGAGATGATGGATATGTCACCTAGTCCTGCCTGGAAAGTTATGGATCATAGAAGCTGAATGAAACAGTGACCCTTGTTCAATCAGAGTCCCCTCACACTCTGCTCCTGGTGTAAGTGTGACTTGGGAAGCTGTTCCTGGAAAACCCGGGGTGGGTCCAGCAGATCCCTTTCACCACCCACACTCACTCCGTGGTTTCAGAGCTTCCCCTCTCTGCAGCCTCTGCGCCATTTGTTGTTCATGTTACAGACCCATATGCTATAACTACAGTCCCCATGCTCCATTCAGAGTTGAGTTTCCAAATCCTGAGGTCTCCTTGAATGTCTGAGGCAGCTCACAGCACAGTCTCCAGCAAACCATCCCCATCACCTCCACTAAAGTTTCAATTACAGGAGTCACTTCGAAACCCCTCGGCTACAAGTGTTGTGACCCAGACCAGATCGCTCCAAAATATTTTAAGAAGGCTGCTTAGACCCAAACCTTTCCTTATTTTGAATATAGATGTAAAGTGTGCTTTGCAGACATGTTGTGACCGGTCAAACTACTCGACAGTAAGCAAAGTATAATCTGTTCAAATGCTTTAATTAAAATGCAATCAAAGAAAATTTTGGGCTAGCTTATATGTTGGAACACTTACACAAACAATAGATACCATGCCTTCTTGGTTTACACCGCTTGGCACAAAGATATATTCAAATGTGTTCAGATCCTTACAGCAGTTTTCCAATCCAGGAGGAAACAACATCAACAGAGATCTCAGCGAGAAAAGTATTGAAACTTTCAACCCTTCTGGGATGCCCAGCAGCTTCTGAATGCTGCAGCTAAAAACAAAACAAAAAAACCTGATCTGGGATACCTGGCCGCTGCCCTTCCCTTGTTACCAACGTTTTAATGAAATCTAAAGACTTTCTCAGTTATTTACTTAAACTGCTTTCAGACAGCAGTTCTGCACCTCTGCCTTTAAAACCTCTCTTCAAAAAAACCTGAGAGAAAATAACCTTTTTATTGTGATAGTATACTCACAACTCCACCTTTAATAAAATGATCTATCAATGTACAAAAATGGATTCATTTTAGACCTCCGAATCGTCCTCTATTAGTAGACCGAAATGCATATATATTACATCGACTCTGAGCATACAAATGTTCACAATGAGATTCAATGAGAATGTCTTTGTCTTTTTCATCCAAGTCTTAACAACGTGTCAAAACTAAGGTTTTCTTGCCCGGTTACCTGTATAATTTCAAATTGAGCAGCAGCAATAATAAGCTCAATCAAAACAGACTGGTATTTTTCTCCCTAAACCTCTCCAAAAACTTAAAGGGTTCATGATCAGTGAGAAAGATTTGTCTCAAGTATGCTATTCGCAATTTAAATGCTGAAATGTTGGAACGCCAACACTAAGCTCAAGACCTCCTTCCCCATTGTGGAATAAATCTGTTGGTGTTTCCACTGGACGCTCCAACCACACGTTACATAATGGAGCACTTCTCATCTCTCCAATGCTCCCTCTGAATGACATAGCTCCTCATGTCTCAGCATAAAAGAATTACATACTTCTGTACCTCTTAATGCTGTAACCTCTTTACCTGCTACTCCTGGCCTATGCCAGTAAACCTTACTTTCACAGGGATATGTTTTGAGAAGATCTCACACATTCTTCTCAATCCCTCGCAGAAACCAAACTTTGAATTCTGAACTAAATCATCAGAAGCAGCTTCTAATCTTGGCATTTTAACTCTCTGCTCTTACACATGAGTTCTCACGACTGCAGGAAGTGAATTGTTGAACTTCTCCAAAATAAGAATCTCTCTAAGAATGTCATAGGTTTGCTCTGTTTTTAATACCCTTACCAACCTTTCAAAATTACTTTGTTTGATCCTTTCAAACTCAATGTGCATTTAACCACGGACGCTATTTTAGATTCCTAAAAATGCTCTCTGTCGGCTTCTGGCCCAAGTTCATATGCACTTCAAACGGCTTTCTTCACCTCCTCATACTCCCCAGATACCTCCTCCGATAGGGATGCAAATACCTATGAGCTTTGTTTGAATCAACTAAATCTATATGGTCACTGGGCACTGTATTTGTTTAGCTACTTTCTCAAATGAAATTAAAAAGGCTCCCCCCATCCTTCTCATCAAATTTAGATAATGCGTGGATGTATTTAAACAGATCTCCATCAGGCCTTTGGGCTACTTTGGGTTGCTCCTCCTCACTATCCTCTTCATCCAGCCTACCGTCTACCTTCACCACCGCCTTCTATGGCAACTTTCCTCTCTAATTACTAACTTTTGAAGTTGAAACTCTGCCTTTCTTTTCTCTTTTTCTCTCTTTCTTCTTCACTTCCTTTTCTTTTATTTCTACTTTACATCATAATTCAAACTGTTTCAATTCCTTCTCATGTTCAAGGCGCCTCATTTGAAATTGAATTCGAGCCATTTCCAAAGAGTCTGATGGCAGTTCCACCGAATGTCATTGCCGAGCTATCACTGTAATTATCCCTCATTTTCTCACAGACAAACACAACCCCAACTCCAGCTTGTCTGTCAATTCCGACAGCTTTGTCTTCATTACCTTTTGTAAAGCCCCCAACTTCATTTCTTCCACACCCAGAGAACTCTTAGTGACTGAAAGAATCTTTATACGCAAAACACTGTTGAAACCAACCGAATTCAACATCCGGAACAAAAGACACTGACAACTACTATACACGACCTTTGAACCCAAAAGCCTCCCAGTGCATACTCTCCAGTGTATTCATGAGCCTATTCTGGATGCTCTGGTTTCCTCACACAATCCAAAGATGAGCATGTCAGGTGAATTTAGTTGTTCATAGTTTTTAGGGATATGTGGATTAGGTGCCTTATTCGGGATAAATGTGTAATAATAGGGTAGAGGAATGGGTCTGGGTAAATTACCCCTCGGAGGGTCAGTGTAGACTTGTTGAGTCGAATAACCTGTTTGCACACTGTAGGGATTGTAATTCTAAACCCAGTCTGGTGTTACCGATTTAGAACCAGACAAGAGACCCCAGTTTGCTATAGACCAACCAGACTGTCTCAAACTATTTTAAGACGGTAGCTTGGATGCCAACCTTTCCTTATTTTAAAGGTAAATGTGAAGTGGGTGTTCCAGATGTGATGCTACTAGTCAAACCATTCACCATTATGCAGAACACACTATTTCTAAAAACATAAAAATCCATACAAAATAAAGAGGAATTTCGAATAACTTAACTATTGGAAACCTTAACTGAATGATGGATACAGTTCCTTCTACAAATGAACTGTTCCAATATACTCACAGCACCTCAACATGCTGGTTGGCAAAAAGGAGCATTCAGACATACATTCTTGCATACAGTTCTCCAAACCAGGAGGAAACAGCATCAAGTGAGGTTCCAGAAAGAGTAGCATCGAGGGGTAATTCACTAAAACTTCCAACCCTTCTAGGCCCCAACCTGGTAACTGTTAGGTTTACAAGGTAAAACTAGAAAGCCTGTCTGTGCGAGCTGGCCATTGTTACTACTATTTATTAAAAAAACATAAAAGCCTCATAAGTTATTTACTTGAGCCGTTTTCAGTAGGCAGTTTGGCCTTTAAGAGCTCTTACTAAAAAAGAAAGAGAAAATAACCTTGTCTTTAAAAAAAAGTGACAGCATTGTCACACAATTTGGATGCCTGGTCCTTTACTCAAGGGGCTTCCTTGTGTTACTGATAGCAAGATCACTTGAGAGGGCAAACACAGGTACAGACCCAAGGTTACAAGGATGTGTGTCATTACTTCTGAAACACTCCTGTCCATGCACCATCACATGGGACAAACAGGAAGTGAACAATAGCCTGACACACCATTTCATTTTTTCTGAGCTACACAATGCCAGCACTCGATACACGAGGGATATAAAACCAAAGGCCAGGGAAAGATACAGAGGGACAGAGGGATTCACATTAAAGACAGAAACAGACAGTTAATTAACTGAAAAGATGTTGTGGAAATATGGGGAAAAAGACAGGGCAGTGGGACTAACTGGAGAAGTGAGATCTTCGAGAGTAAAATTACAATAATGCGAACATTGAATAAAGACATTGTCAGTTCAGCTGAAATGGATTGTTACATCAAATTCTGAATCTGCTTCACAGAACACCACAAGAAACATAAACTGGGACAAGATGACGGCCCAGCATGGAGAGCTGTGCAATCCATGCTAGTGGGTTGCTCAGTTAACCGCACTATCTGCCCAGTATAGAGAGTATTGCAAACTTTACTATCATATGCTAACTAGACTCGCATCAGATTACTGCCTACAATGGGAAGGTTTGCTCTATCTGTGTGTGTGTGTGTGTGTGTCTTCATCAGACACTGAGGGAGAGTGTGTGCGCGTGCGCGATTGGAGTGGTTGAATGCGAAATTCATTGTTTGAGAAGGAACGCACATGGAGGAAACTATTTTAAATACGAACAACTGGCAGGCTTTTTGTTAATCAACAGAGAGAACAAGAGAAGTTTCATGGACAGATGAGGTAAAGTGTTTGAGAATGTCAAAATAAATTAAATAAATAAAATAAATATTGCCAGACACAATAGCAAGAAGCATTAGCATACACATGAATGACAGAGTTTGGTGTGAGTTTGAATTTGATTTGCTTCGGCAGGTTTGAAACTGGGAGCGTCAGCAGCAGATTATTGGCTTCATTAAGACTGTATTTCTTGGCTCAAGATTCAAATAGCAGATGGAGTAAACCAGTGAGATATATTCTGGAGTAGTGAGTATTTCAAGTTAGAAATGGTCAGGGAATTGTGTCAAGAGTCAGCTCATGATCAAAGAGATTTCCCACAGTTGTGACTTGTGTGCTTCAGCCGCAGATATTGGCCAGGGTTGGGATGGAAACAGAGAAAGGAAGTGAAGTTTGTAACCAGAACAGTAGACATTGACCTCCATGCTCTTAATATTTAAATAACAAAAGCAATGATACAATGCATTGTGGTTCTCCACTGAAACCGAGTAGGTCAACATAGAGACCCCTGAGTAACACTGCCAGAGCAGAGAGCGAATTCGTAACTGAACGCCTTCATTGATGTATTAGTAGTAGTCTGTAGAGTGAATATCTGGATTCAGAGTTTCAACAGGAACAATAATAGTGGCAAGAAGTATAGACTATATGAAAGAACAATAATACAGTCATCATTGGTTTATAGAAAACAAAATCTGGACAGTGACACTTACCAGGAACACCAACGATAGCCAGGAAGGGATAATAAAAGTGTTGAATAATGAGAAGAGCGTAATAGATCTTTATTGGTAATGACCACCAATAATTTGCAGAAAGAGACGAAACATAATCGGATAAGCCCCTGTCTATTGTTGGAAAATTAGAGTCTAATATTCTTGGATTCTGATCCATTGCTGAAACATTCCAGTCTAATGTTCTCAGATTTGGATCCATTGTTGAAACATTCCAGTCTAATGCTATCAGATTCTGATCTCTCCTCCCCACTTCTCTGGAGCTGCTGATCCCTGTCAGTGCAGTCGGTGATGCTCCTGCTCATATTATGGGATAATGCATTGAATGGTGCCCATTTATCATTAAAAAAGATGGAAACCCTCTACTGGGATAATTAGAATCCATGGAGACTGGCATTAATCACAGTCACTGAACAAATAGGCTCAGTTAACCAGTTCCATACCTCACTTATCATATCACTGTACTGGGTTTGGATGGAATGGATGAGGGTTGCTGAGGGATGGACCATAAACCTTTCAATCTTTTTAATCTTTTTTGCGTTGTATATGAGAGTATTAACAGAACACTGCAGGGGTCTATATATGTTCCACTCTGTCTTTGAAAGGAGGCAGTTATAAAATAACAGATCGGCTGCATAAAAAAAAGTCGGGTGGGTAAGTTTCTAGATACCTGAACCCAAAGTACGGTACTTATTGACCAGTGTGAGGCTGCTCCTGGTTTTACTGTCCTGTTAAGAAATCCTTTCATAACCTTGAGACGGAGCATTGAGACTGCTACTCAGTACAGGCCAAAGCATTTCTGTCCCTATGGACCTATTACAGAGGGATAAGAGAAGGCCATTCAGCCCATATTAGCCTGTTGCTACTTGAAAGGTTGAAAGCTGAAATATTGGCAAATTTTGCCAACAGAATCATTCAGAACAAAGAGCTGTGTCGCTGCAGTTGTATGAGGTGTTACTGAGAGGGCACCTGGAGTACATTGTGTTGTTTGTGTTTCTGTAACTGAGAAGGGATGGACCTACATCAGATACAGTTTACTGGCTGCTCATAATCCACGGGTTGCTGTGTCATTTAATGTCTTGGGTCTGTTACACAGGGACAGGAGGAGGCCATGAAGCCTCTCAAGCCTGTTACAGAGGGGCAGGAAGTGTCTATTTAAGTTTCAAGTCTGTTATGCATAAATATTAGTTTTACACTAGTTGTGAAATAGGAAAGACCTGATGTAATCATTAAAGTTCTAACTTTTAACAAGGCCAATTTTGCAAGTATTAGGCGAGCCCTGGAATACCCTATTCACAGGTAAAGGGATAGTTGGAAAATGCAAGGCCATCAAAACTTGGTTTCAGAGAGTCCAGAGCCAACGTGTTCCTATTAGTGAGATGGGCAAGACTGGTGGGTGCAGGGGGTGCTGGATGGCTAGATATATTGATGCTCTGGTCAAGGAAGGAGGCATATGTCAGGTAAACAGAGCTGAGATCAAGTGAATCCTGAGAGGAGTATAAGTGCAGTAATTGTATAGTCAATGGGGAAATCAGGCCAGAAAAATGTGGACATGAGATGGCTTTAGAAATAGGGTTAACGAGGCATTGAAAAAAATTCTGCAAATCCTTTAATGGCAAAAGATTGACTAGGGAGAGAATAGGGCACCTTAAGAACTGTAAGGCTACCTATGTGTGGAACCACATGAGATGGGAGGGATACGAAACAAGTATTTCTCCTCTGTATTTAATGTGGAGGGGGTTACAAGAGCGAGAGAATGAAGAAATATATCGTGATATCTTGAAAAGTATCTATATTTCAAGGAGATGTAGGGCATTTTAAAACATACACAGGTGAGCAAATGTTTGGGACTGATCAGTTGTATCCCAGATGTTTGTGGGAAGCTAGGAAAGAGATTGCTCAGTCTTTTGCTGATATGTTTGTATCATTGATTTCCACAGGTGAGGTGTCAAAAGACTGGAGGGCTGCTAACATTGTGTCATTATTTAAGAAAGTAAGGAAAAAACAGGTAACTATAGATTGTTGAGCCTGACGTCAATGGTGACTAAATTGTTGGAGGGGATTTTGAGGGAAAGGAAGTTCATGCATTTGGAAAGACAAGGACTGAAGAGGGCTTTATACATTGGAGATCACGTCTCACTGACTCGGTGGAATGTTTTGAGGAAGTGATGAAGATGATTGATGAAGGCAGGACAGTGGATGTTGTCTTTATGGAATTCAGTAAGAAAACCAACATGTTCTACGTGGTAGACTGGTTAACAAGGTCAGACTGCCTGGGATCCTGGGAGAGCTCACCATTTAGATCCAAAATTGTTTGGAATATTGGAGACAGGCCATGACTGTGGACATCTGTTCATTGGACGTGGAGACCTGTGACTAGTGGCGTGCCACAAAGATCAATAGTGAGTCCACTGCCTTTTGTTACTTATACAAATAATTTGCATTCGAGTATATGAAGTATGGCCAGTACGTTTGTGGATAATTCCAAATTTAGTGGTATAGTCGACAGTGAAGAAAGATATCTCAGAATATAATGGGACATTGATTAGGTGAGCCGAGGATTAGCAAATGGTGTTTATTTTAGATAAATGTGAGCTGTTGTATTTTGGCAAAAAAATATTAGAGCAAGACATATAGTAGGGTCCTGCCGAAAGTTGCCAATCATGGAGAAGTCCATAGAAATTAGGGAATCCCTACAGTGAGGAAACAGGCTATTCGGCCCATCGAGGCCACACTGACCCTCTAAACAGTACAGGCACTCTCTCGGTCAGCGCCTCCTGTCATTTATTAGGAGGTAGTGTCTCGAAGGACATTTACCTTGTTATACCAGAACAGGAAGAGGTTATTCTGCCCCTGGAGCCTGATATACAGTTAGGGGAGGAGGCCAGTCAGCTCCTCGAGTTGATAACACTGGGCCCAGAGTAGGCCATGCAGCACCAGTACCCTGTTATGCAGCAATAGGATCAATCTATTCAGCCTCCTCAAGTCTGTAACATAGGAACTGGAAGAGGTCACACTGGAAGGGACTGATGATTGGTGCATTGGGATACCAGGAGGACATTCAGTCGCATCGAGACTGTTGCACGGGAATTGGAGAAGGATTCAAAGAATATGAGACTTCTTATGGGAAAGGAGGAAGAAGTTTACCTCACGTGTCTGGTGTATGGGAATAGAAGAAGGCCAATCATTCCCTCAGTCCTATATCGGGGATGCAGGAGAGACCACTCAGCTTGTGATGGAGGAATTTGAGAAGGTTTTTTTCAGCCCCTCAAACTGTTACACGGCAACAGGAAGATTGTGTAAGCCCTCAAGGCTCTTGCGCATCAATAGGAGGATAGGTAAACCATCGACATAGTGATGTGAAACACTAGAAAAACATCAGCCCATCGATTTTGTGCACAAGGAAGAGAATGAGTCCATTCAGCGACTCAGGCATCTTACAGAGCAATCAGTGCAGGTCATTACACGCCATGTGCCAATTATACAGGATAGGAACGAACAAAGAGATTATAGAGAGGTAAGAATTTAGAAGTATCACCTTCGCGATGGAATATATAGTAGTGAGAAAACTGTTGGAATTTAAGAAATATTGTTAAAGTCAATTATTCAGGTTAAATGAAAAGAAATTTGGAAAGTCAAATCACAATGCATCAGAATCAACATGATTTGGATGTTGGGGATCCTAGAGATGAAATATTTGGACTTCCTGAAGGCATTGAATAGCTCTTCACAAATGATTAATCTGCAGAATAAAATCGTTTACAATTAAAAGTAATTTCTCAGCTTGGATACAAGCTTTGTGAAGCAAAAAAATGCAGTGAGATGGAAAAAATATGGGTCATTTTGTGTCTGGCAAAATTCAACTTATAGAAAACCACTCTCTCGGCGGAGCAGGTAAGGGCTGTCTGGAGGGTTTTTTTTAAGTCACGGTATAGTCCAGTTAGTTTTTTTAACGGTTAAAATTTAAAGTTTTTTTCTAAGCACCTAGCAGACCTGGAAGCTAGCGTAGCGCTAGCTTACCTGGGAAGGTTTCTTTTCTATAAAAGCGTGCAGTTTTCATTTTAAAGTTTACCTTTTAGAGGGATGGCAGCGAAGGCAGTGCAATGTTCCTCTTGCAAGATGTTTGAGGTGAGGGAAGCCATTAGCGTCCCTGATGATTACACTTGCAAGAAGTGCACCCATCTCCAGCTCCTCCAAGACCATGTTAGGGAACTGGAGCTGGAGTTGGATGAACTGCGGATCATTCGGGAGGCAGAGGAGGTCATAGATCAGAGCTTTAGGGAAGTAGTTACTCCGAAAGTTATAGAGAGATGGGTGACAGTGAGGGGGACTGGGAGGAAGCAGCCAGTGCAGGGACCCCCTGTGGTCATTCCCCTCAAGAACAAGTATACCGTTTTGGATACTTGTGGGGGGGACGACTTACCGGGGTAAGCAATGAGGTTCAGGCCTCTGGCACGGAGCCTGTCCCCGTTGCTCAGAAGGGAAGGGTGGAGCAAGGTAGAGCGATAGTTATTGGGGACTCAATAGTGAGGGGCACAGATAGGCGGTTTTGTGGGGGCGAGAGAGACTCACGTTTGGTATGTTGCCTCCCAGGTGCAAGGGTACGTGATGTCTCTGATCGTGTTTTCCGGGTCCTTAAGGGGGAGGGGGAGCAGCCCCAGGTCGTGGTCCACGTTGGCACCAACGACATAGGTAGGAAGAGGGGTGCGGATGTTAGGCAGGCTTTCAGGTAGCTAGGTTGGAAGCTCAGAGCTAGAACGAACAGAGTTGTTGCCTCTGGTTTGTTACCCGTGCCACGTGATAGAGAGTCGAGGAATAGGGAGAGAGAACAGTTAAATGCGTGGCTACAGGGATGGTGCAGGAGGGAGGGATTCCGGTTTCAGGATAACTGGGGTTCTTTCTGGGGAAGGTGGGACCTCTATAATCAGGATGGTCTACACCTGAACCTGAGGGGCACCAGTATCCTTGGGGGGAGATTTGCTAGTGCTCTTTGGGAGGGTTTAAACAAACTCTGCAGGGGCATGGGAACCTGGACTGTAGCTTTAGGGTACAGGACCTTGAGTGTAGGGAGGTTAGGAACATGGCATCGATCTCGAAGGAGGGTGCCTGTAAACAGGAAGGTGGCTTGAAGTGTGTATACTTCAATGCCAGAAGTATAAGAAATAAGGTAGATGAACTTGCAGCGTGGGTTGGTACCTGGGACTTCGATGTTGTGGCCATTACAGAGACGTGGGTAGAACAGGGACAGAAATGGCTGTTGCAGGTTCCAGGGTTTAAATGTTTTAGTAGGGTCAGAGGTGGGGGTAAAAGAGGGGGAGGTGTGGCATTGCTTGTTAAGGATAGTATTACAGCGGTGGAAAGGACGATGGAGGAAGACCTGCCATCTGAGGTAGTTTGGGCTGAGGTTAGGAATAGGGAAGGTGAGGTCACCTCTTAGGAGTTTTCTACAGGCCTCCTAATAGTCCTAGAGGCGTAGAGGAAAGTATTGCGAGGATGATTCAGGAGAAGAGTGAAAGTAGTAGGGTGGTTGTTATGGGGGACTTTAACTTCCCAGATATTGACTGGGAAAGCTATAGCTCGAGTTCGTTAGATGGGTCGGTGTTTGTCCAATGTGTGCAGGAGGGTTTCCTGACACAATATGTAGACAGGCCAACAAGAGGTGAGGCTATACTGGATTTGGTTCTAGGTAATGAACCAGGCCAGGTGTTAGACTTGGAGGTAGGTGAGCACTTTGGGGACAGTGACCACAACCCGGTGACTTTTACTCTAGTGATGGAGAGGGATAAGTGTGCACTGCAGGGCAGGAGTTATAGCTGGGGGCAGGGAAATTATGATGCGGTGAGGCATGACTTAGGAAGCGTGGATTGAAAAAATAGGCTTCAAGGGAAGGACACAAATGACATGTGGAGCTTGTTCAAGGAGCAGCTATTAGGTGTCCTTGATAAGTATGTACCAGTCAGGCAGGGAGGAAAGGATCTTGTGAGGGAGCCGTGGTTTAATAAGGAATTGGAATCCCTTGTGAAAAGGAAGAGGGCGGCCTATGTAAAGATGAGGCGTGAAGGTTCAGTTGGGGCGATTGAGAGTTATAAGGTAGCCAGGAAGGATCTAAAGAGAGAGCTAAGAGCAGCGAGAAGGGGACATGAAAAGTCCTTAGTTGGTAGGATTAGGGAAAACCCAAAGGCTTTCTATAGGTATGTCAGGAATAAAAGGATGAATAGGGTAGGTATTGGTCCAGTCAAGGATAGTCGTGGGAAGTTGTGCGTGGAGGCAGAGGAGATTGGAGAGACACTAAATCAATGCTTTTCGTCAGTATTCACTCAGGAACAGGACATTGTTGCTGATGTGAATATTGAGTCACAAGTGATTAGAATGGATGGCCTTGAGGAATGTAGGGAAGAGGTCTGGGAAATACTGGAAAGGATGAAAATAGATAAGTCCCCTGGGCCTGATGGCATTTATCCTAGGATCCTCTGGGAAGCTAGGGAGGAGCTAGCAGAGCCATTGGCCTTGATTTTTATGTCGTCGTTGTCTACAGGAATAGTGCCAGAAAACTGGAGGATAGCGAATGTGGTCCCCTTGTTCAAGAAGGGGAGTAGGGATAGCCCTAGTAACTATAGGCCAGTGAGTCTCACTTCTGTTGTGGGCAAAGTCTTAGAGAGAATTTTAAGGGATAGGATTTATGAACATCTGGATAGGAATAATGTGATCAAGGATAGTCAGCATGGTTTTGTGAAGGGCAGGTCGTGCCTCATAAACTTTATTGAGTTCTTTGAGAAGGTGACCAAGGAAGTGGACGAGGGTAAAGCAGTAGATGCGGTGTATATGGATTTTAGCAAGGCATTCGATAAGGTTCCCCATGGTCGGCTACTGCAAAAATTACGGAGGTATGGCATTGAGGGTGCATTAGAAGTTTGGATTAGGAATTGGCTGGCTGGAAGGAGACAGAGGGTAGTAGTTGATGGTAAAGTTTCATCTTGGAGTGCAGTTACTAGCGGTGTTCCACACGGATCTGTTTTGGGACCATTGCTGTTTGTCATTTTTATAAATGACCTGGAGGAGGGGCTTGAAGGCTGGGTGAGCAAGTTTGCGGATGATACGAAAGTCAGTGGAGATGTGGACAGCGAAGAAGGATGTGGCAGGTTACTACGGGGTATATATAAGTTGCAGAGCTGGGCAGAAAGGTGGCAAATGGAGTTCAATGTAGCTAAGTGTGAAGTCATTCACTTTGGTAGGAGTAACAAGAAGATGGATTACTGGGCTAATGGTCGGCTACTTGGTAGTGTGGATGAGCAGAGGGATCTTGGTGTCCATGTACACAGATCTCTGAAAGTTGCCACCCAGGTAAATAGTGCTCTGAAGTAGGCATATGGCGTACTGGCTTTTATTGGTAGAGGAATTGAGTTCCGGAGTCCTGAGGTCATGTTGCAGTTGTATAAGACTCTGGTGCAGCCGCATCTGGAGTGTTGTGTGCAGTTTTGGTTGCCATACTATCGGGAGGATGTGGAGGCACTGGAACGGGTGCAGAGGAGGTTTACCAGGATGTTGCCTGGTCTGGTAGGAAGATCGTCTGAGGAAAGGCTGAGGCACTTGGAGCTGTTCTCATTGGAGAAAAGAAGGTTTAAGGGAGACTTGATAGAGGTGTACAAGATGATTAGGGGTTTAGATAGTGTTGACAATGAGAACCTTTTTCCACGTATGGAGCCCCACTGATGTAGGGCTCACTGGTCTACAATTACCTGGATTATTCCCGCTATCCTTCTTAAACAAGGGGATAATATTTGCAATTTGCCAATCCTCCGGGACCTCACCCATTTTCAATCATCCTGCAAAGATTATGTTAGAGCCGCAGTTATTTCCACACTCTCACCCCTCAGTAACCTGAGTTTGATCCCATCCGGACTTGGGGGCTTGTCTACCTTAATACCTATTAGAATATCCAAGACTTCCTCCCTCTTTATGTCGACTTGACCCAGAACTCAGAGATCTATCCCTAACCTGAACATCTGTCATGTCCCTCTCCCTGGTGAATACAGATGCAAAGTACTCGCTCAGAATCTCACCCATTTTCTCTGACTCCATGCATAACTTTCTTCCTTTATCTTTGTGTGGGCCAAACATTTCTCTAGTTACCCTATTGCTCCTTATATATGAAAAGAACTCTTTGGGATTTTCCTCAACCCTGTTTGCTAATGATATCTCATGAGAACTTTGAGCCTTCTTAAAATCCTTGATATTTACTGTGAAATGTGGCTCGTGAAAAGAAAATAAATATTTGTCCGTGCGAGTGGGAACTCAGCCCTTTCCAAAGTGTTTTGTGCCAAAAGAAAATTGAAGTCCATCTCAGTACAAATAAAAAGCAAGAGAAGAAACCTCTTGGGAAGAGTAATTTTCAGCCACTGTCCCCCCAATGTACTTTTGAGGTAGAAAAGAGTGAGGGTTTGTAACAATGGCACAACAGGAACTATGGGTGTTTTGAACATGCAAATTGGCTCAATTAATCATCTGGATAGTGATATCCTTGACTAAACATTCATAGTGTGTGAGATTATTTCTGAGAGCAGGACATCATGGAACCAACCAGAGAATGGGGTGGCACGTTGGCTCAATGATTAGCACAGCACCAGAGTCCCAGGTTCGATTCCATCCTCAGGGGACTGTCTGCGTCTAGTTTGCACATTCTCCCCCTGTCTGCGTGGGTTTCCTCCCACAGTCCAAAGATGTGCAGGTCAGGTGAATTGGCCATGCTAAATTGCCCATAGAGTTAGGTACATTCTTCGGAGGGAAATGGGACTGTGTGGGTTAATCTTCGGAGGGTTGGTGTTGACTTGTTGGGCGAAAGGGCCTGTTTCCATACTGTAGGGCATCTAATCTAATTTAGATTTGAGATTATGTAACAAGAACGGATTGGTGGATGAGCTTTGCCTTGGAAGGAGTAACCACAACATGCTGGAGTTTCACATTCAGATTGAAAGAGTGAAGTCTGAGTCATACATGAGAATTTCAGTGTTAGGCAATGATAATTATACTGGCCTAAGGAAGGATTTAGCTGTGGTGGACTGGGGGAGAAAAGAACAGTCAAAGGCAGGACAGCTGATGAAATTTGGTAATAATTAGTGAGATACTAAAGACCAAAGAGGAATTGTATAACGGAGAAAAATCATCCATATCTTGATAAGGAAGTCAAGGATAACATGAAGGCAAATCCCAGTGCATATCATACTGCACACGTTAATTACACTGTGGAGGATTGGGCAGATCAGTGACCTCGTGGTGTTATCATTAAATTCTTATGTGATATACCCAGATAATGTTTGAGTGACCTGGGTTCAAATCCTGCCACAGCAAGTGGCGGAGCTTAAATTCAAATCTGAAATTAAGAGACTGATGGTGGTTATGAATCGATTGCCAAGAAAAACTCACCTGGTTCAAATTGCCATTCTACCGTAGATTCACCACTCTCAGACTGAAGACGTTTCTCCTTATCTCCATTCCAAAGATTTTCTCTTGACTCTCAGGCTATGTCCTTGAGTCCTTTCTCTCCTAACAGTGGAAGCATCTTCCCAACATCTACTCTGACCAGGCAACCAGTATTCTGTATGCTTCTATTAGAGCCCCCTTCATCCTTATAAACTCCAGCGAGTATCGACCCAGAGACCTCATATGTTGAGCTTTTGATTCCTAGGACCATTCTTATGAAGTTCCTCTGAATACGCTCAGGGGTGGTACATCCTTCCTGAGTTATGGGGCCCAAACGGGTACACAATACACCAAATGCTGTCTGACCAGAGTCTGATAGAGCTGCAAAAATCCATCCCTGCTGTAATATTCAAATCATCTCAAAAGAAATGTCATCACTATATTTGCCTTTCAGAGCAGATGGGCCACCTGAAATAATAATCTTATGATGAACAATAGTAAATTGTTACAAAAATGAACAATGATTGAAGCATGCTGGGAAGTAGAACCCAGCCTTGACCAAAGTCTCTGTGCTCATCCACATGCTGCAGAATGCAGACAGGCTGCAGCTACCCAGAGATGGCTGCAAACAAGCCTGACAGCTACAGATCCTGTAATACATACCTGAAGTTGGCCCTGAATGTGACAATGGAATGTCGCCCTTGGGCCATCAATGTGACAAGCCCAGGTTGGATCTGATTGATCAGGGTAATTGGTCATTCCATTGGCAGATTCTCCACACCCTCCCAAAAGGCATGAAGACTTGGGAGGATAAGAATCACCATAAACTGCTCAGAGAGTGGTAACTCTAGAATAACCATTGAAAGAGAAGACACCTACAAGGCCATCAGAAGAACAAGAGGACTTCACCAGGTGGAATCAGGTCAACTTCTAGTGGGGTGGTATGTGATCTTCCAAAGTTAAGTTATCTTTAGATTGTAGTGTTTTTCATTACGTTATAATATGTTTTATTGTTCTAATATTAATTGTGTTCAATAAACAAATATCATTATATGAGTTGACTCAGTTCTTTTGGTGAATATAAGATTTCAAACACACTGTGTGGCAGATACAGCACCTTGCTAACTACTGACACAACCTGCTCATTTACCTTGAGATAATACTGACTGGAACTCGCAACACTCTGCACTTCAGATTTATAGATTTTCTCCCCAGTTATAAAATAGTCCATGCCTCTCTTCTTCCTAATAATGTGCATCACCTCACACTTTCCCAAGTTATACTCCATCTGCCACGTCTTTGCCCACTCTCCTACCCTGTCGAAATCCTTCTGCAGTCTTCCTGCCATCTCAATGGTACCTGTCCCTCTACCTGCCTTTGCATCATCGAAAATCCTCGCTGGATTGCCTGCAGTTCCTTCATCTAGATTGTTCATGTACACAGTAAAAAGTTTTGGTTCCCTTGCTGAACACGAATTGTCATTGGCTACTATCCTGAGAAGGACCCTTTTATTACCACTCTCTACCTTCTGCCAGACAGTCAAGCTTATTTACACATGAGTACCTTACCTCTGACACCGTGGGCCCTTACCTTACTCAGCAGCCTCTTGTGAGGCACCTTGTCAACGTCCTCCTTGAAGTTCAGGTAGGTAGTTCTCCTTAGTCTAACCTGCTTATTACATCCTCAAAGAATTCTAAGAGATTATTTGGCATGACCTCCCCTTGATGAAACCATACTGACTTCGCCCTACTTTACCATGCACTGGCATATATTCAGAAATCTCATCCTTCACAATGGATTCCAGGAACTTACCCACAACCCGAGGTTAGGCTAATCAGTTTGTAATTTTCTGTATTTTGCCTTATTCCCCTTTTCAACAGGGTTTCAGTGATATCCAAGATGTCTGCGACTCAGTAGGTCTGAGTCTGCAGAGCTCTGCCCAAGACTCAGGCAAAATGGGGTACCCACCCCGCTCACCTGCTAAATTGCTAAAATTGTTTATGCCCAGCAATCTTCGCCATTCTACATCAAACTTTAGAATTTGACGCTTTTTAAAATGACCAAAGGCAAAGGGTCTCGCAGTTCACAACAGGCAGGGACCTCTCCCCCAACCCTGCAGCAAGACAGACGTCTGCGGCCGCCCCAGGGGACTCACCTGCAGAGCCGAGCCTGATCTCGGAGCTTGTTAACATCCGGGAGAAGATTGATGCTTCCATTGAAGAGACCCAGTCCAGGTGGGAGTCGATCTCAGTCATGCTGCTGAAACATGACGGAGAGATCGAGAAACTCAGGTAGAGTGTTGGGGTGGGGCAGAGCAACGGGCCTCAGCCTCCGAGACCACTGCTGAGTCATCCATGGGTCAGGTCTGGGCTTTGGAACATCAAGTCCCGATCTTAGATGAGCGTATTGATGACCACGGAAATCGAGGTCATTGGAAAAATATTCGGTTGCTGGGCCATCCTGAATGGGAGGAGAAAGTGCAGCTTGTTGATTTTCTTGAGCAATGGCTCCCACAGCTGCTGAAACTGGAATCGGAGCTGGGCCGGATGCGGGTTGAGTGGGCCCACTGGGTTGCTGTGCGCCAGCCTGGATCAGACCAGCGCCCCGCCCAGTCCTACTTCAACTTCAACATACAGGGAAAAACAGATGCTGCTAGAGTCCACCAGAGAGTTGGGGAAGGATCCCCATGCCATGATATACAAGAACTCCAGGATAATGTTATTCTCTGGCTATGGTCCGCAAGAGCAAGGCATTTGAGGAGGCGAAGAAGCGTCTGTGGGATTTAAATATTCAATATTCTATGCGATATCCAGCAAGGCTATGCTGCAGTCATGGAGGACCTGTATATGACTTCAGATCACTGGAAAAAGTAAAAGAATTCCTGGATGCTGTCAAATAGACTGCAGGATTTGAACTGTATGGATAATGAATTTATTTTGCCCCTCTTTTCTTTTTTTCCTCCTCCTTTCTTCATTTTTTCTCTTCTCTATCTTTCCATGGCGGTGGGGGAGGGGGAGTGCTAGTTCCTTATCCTTTCTATGGACTCTTATCTATAGCTTGTGCAGTTCCTTTGATTGTTGGAGGACGTTTCTGAATTTTTTTTATGTGTTTGATTATTACTTGCTGGGATTGTAATTTTGTAATTTTATATATCTTCATCTTGTGTTGTTTTGCTAAGTGTATCGAGATGTTGATGTGGGGGGTCGCCCACTTTTAACTTCTGTCTTATAAGATGTTGGAATTTACTTACTCTACTTTGTAATGCCCGGGCCGTCTAAGGACATGGAACGGTTATATAAAACTTGGAGTCAAGAATTGGGGACGGAAATTTCCTTTGACGTGTGGGAAGACATCTGGGAAAACACCAGGAATATCTCAATCTGGAGCATAACTCAGGCTATCCAATTGAAGATACTTTGTAGGGCTCAGATGTTACCTGAGTGACTTGCAACGTTCAAGGCAGAAGCATCTGCAATGTGTCCCATATGCAAAATAGTAGTTGGTAATCTCACGCATTGTCTGTGGACCTGCCATAAGATCTGCAGCTAATGGGGCAGAGTAGCGAATGCCTTGGCAAAGATTTTGATGATGGAGATTGGGTTGGACCCAGTGTCTCTACTTTTGTGCTCCCCAAATTTCCCCTCTTTGGAAGTACACAGGAGGAAATTATTCACTATCCTTTCCTTTTGTTCGAGGAAAGATATTTTCTTGAATTGGGTATCCGAAGGTCCCCCAGGCGCTTCAAATTGGCACAGGATAGTCATGGAATATATCCCCCTTGACTTCCTTATGAATATGGTGCACCGAAAAACATTATTATTTTATAGAACATGGCAGCCCTTTTTGAACTACACTGTCACAGATATATCAGCCACATTGTTCAGGGCCTTTGCTTATCCGTGGGGTTGGTTCTGGCTGGTTCTGGGGTTCCCAGGAGGAGGAGGAGGTTTTTTTTACAAATTCTATATTGGGGTTGTTATTATACTCTAAAGCAGAATACACTAGTTTGTACTATTTTTGTAATTTTGTAAAAAATTTCCAAAATATTCTCTTTTCAATAAAGAATATCTACTTAATAAAAAAAACAGGGTGTCACGTTGGCAATTTTCTCATCTTCTGGGACCCTCCCTGATTCTAGAGATTCCTGAAAGATCACCATTAATGCCTCCATCCAGTTTATTCATACATTTACTTTTTCTAGCAACTTCTCCTAATCAGCCCTGCCTCCTCACTGTCTCGAATATTTGGGATATTATTCATGTCTTCCGCCGTGAAATCTGACATGAAATAATTATTCAGTTTCTCATCTATTATTTGTTCCACACTACTATCTCACCAGCATCATTTTCCAGTGCCTCAATATCCACTTCTGCCTCTCTTTTTTGCCCTTTATATGTCTAAAGAGACTCTTACAGTCATCCTTTATACCACTGGCTAGCTTACCCTCATATTTAATCTTCCCCTCCTTATGTCTTATTTTGTTGCCATCTGCTCGTCCTTGAAGGCTTCCCAATCCTCTGTTTCCCACTTCCATTTGCCATGTTATCTGCTTTCTCTTCTTCTTTTACCCGAGCCATGAATTCCCCAATCATCCATGGCTGCCTCATCCTCCCTGTACAATGCATCTTTTACATCGGGATGAGTCTCTGCTGTGACTCCTAAACAGCTCCGAGAAACTTCCCGCCATTACTGTTCCACTGTCTTTCCTGCTCGGCTCCTCTCAATAGTGGTGTTGTCTCAATCGAATTCATGTTGTTTGTCATCTGAGTGTATGGCTACTAAGGATAACTGGTAGTGTTGTTTCGTGGCTAGTTGGTGTTCATGGATGCGGGTTGTTAGCTGTCTTCCTGTTTGTCCTATGTAGTGTTTTGTGCAGTCCTTGCATGGGAGTTTGTACACTACATTGGTTTTGCTCATGCTGGGTATCGGGTCCTTTGTCCTGATGAGTTGTTGTCTGAGCGTGGCTGTTGGTATGTGTGCTGTTATGAGTCCTAGTGGTTGCAGTAGGCTGGCTGTCAGTTCAGAAATGCTCCTGATGTATGGTGGTGTGGCTAGTCCTTTGGGTTGCGGCATGTCCTCATTTCGTTGTCTTTCCCTTAGGCATCTGTTGATGAAATTGCGCCGGTATCCGTTTTTGGTGAATACCTTGTATAGGTGTTCTTCTTCCTCTTTTTGTAGTTCAGGTGTGCTGCAGTGTGTTGTGGCCCTTTTGAATAATGTCCTGATGCAACTTCGTTTGCATGTGTTGGGGTGGTTGCTTTCATAGTTCAGCACTTGGTCTATGTGTGTGGATTTTCTGTATACCTTTGTGGTGAATTGTCCGTTCGGTGTTCTCTGTACCATCATGTCTAGGAATGGGAGCTGGTTGTCCTTTTCTTCCTCTCTCGTGAATCGGATTCCTGTGAGTGTGGCGTTGATGATCCGGTGTGTGTTCTCTATTACTGTGTTTTTAATGATTACAAAGGTGTCGTCCACATATCTGACCCAGAGTTTGGGTTGTATTTACGTTAAAAATGTTTGTTCTAACCTTTGCATTACTGCTTCTGCTATGAGTGCAGAGATCGGTGAGCCCATGGGTGTTCCGTTGATTTGTTCATATATCTGATTGTTGAATGTGAAGTGTGTTGTGAGGCACAGGTCCAGTAGTTTAAGTATGCCGTCTTTGTTAATAGGTTCAACGTCCTGTTGTCTGTTATGTATGTCCAGTAGGTTGGATGTTGTTTCTCTGGCTAGGGTTTTGTCAATAGAGGTGAACAGTGCCGTTACATTGAATGAGACCATGGTTTCTTCCTTGTCTATGTGTTTTTTCTGATGATGTCCAAGAATTCCTGTGTTGATTGTATAGAGTGTCTGGATCCGCTGATCAGGTGTTTCAGTTTCTGCTGTAGCTCTTGAGCCAGTTTGTGTGATGGTACGATACTTTGTTTCCGGTGGAGAGCGAGGATGCAAAGATCTTCGCAAGCAGCGAAGCAATCACATTTCTCACTTCCCAAAGCAGCCGAGGACAAATCTGGTCTGGCCCTGGCAACTTGTCAATCTTAATGTTTGTCAAAATGTTCAGCACATCAGCTTCCCCAATCTCTATCCGTTCCAGCGTGCTTACCTGCTCCTCAACGGTTTCATTCACTACAAGGTCCTTTACTTTAGTAAAGACAGAAGCAAAAAAAACTCATTTAGACCTTCCCCTACCTCCTCAGACTCTATACACAAGATCCCTATCCTATGCCTGATCGGCCGTACTCTTTATTTGATCATTCTCTTATTCCTCACATGCATGTAAAATACCTTTGGATTCTCCCTAATCCTTCCTGCCAAGCCTTTTTCCTGGCTCTCCTCAGACCATTTTTGAGCTCCTTCCTCACCTGCCTGTAATCCTGTAGAGCTGAGCAAGACCCTTTCTTCCTCCACCTTACATAAGCTGCCTTCTCTCTTTTGATGAGAAGCTCCTCCGCTCTCGTCATCCAAGGTTCCTTTAACTCACCCATTCTTGCCTGTCTCAAAGGAACACATTTGTGCATCACTCGCAACAACTAATCCTTAAGCAGTCTCCACATGTCTATAGTGCCCTTTCCATGGAACAATTGCTCCCAATCCATGCTTCCCAATGCACATCGGATAGTATCATAGTTTCCTTTTCCCCAATTAAATATCCTCCCATTGTGCCTGCTTCTCACTTTCTCCATGGCTATGTAGAATGTGAAGCAGTTGTGGTCACTATCACCAAAATGCTCTCCCACCGTAAGATCTGACACATGCCCCGGCTCTTTGCAGAGCACCAAATCCAAAATGGCCTCTCCCCTCGCCGGCCTGTCAACGTACTGAGTTAGGACAACCTCCTGAACACACCTTACAAAAATAGCTCCTTCCAAACCATCTGCTTGAAGGAGGTTCCAATCAACATTGGGAAAGTTAAAATCACCCATTACAACAACCCTACTCCATTCACACTTTTCCAAAATCTGCTTACCTATGCTTCCTTCAATCTCCTTTCTGCTATTGGGGGGCCTGTAGTAAACCCCTAATGAGGTGACTGCTCCCTTGCTGTTCCTAATTTCCACCCATACTGACTCAGACCCTCCTTGACAATGGTAACTTCTGTAGCTGTGATACCCTCTCTGGTTAGTAGTGCTACACATAGAACATAGAACATAGAAAAATACAGCTTTAAATTAAGGGGAGGTAGGTATAGGACAGATGTTAGGGGTAGATTCTTTACTCAGCGAGTAGTGAGTTCATGGAATGTCCTGCCAGTAGCAGTGGTGGACTCTCCCTCTTTATCGGCATTTAAACGGGCATTGGATAGGCATATGGAGGATATTGGGCTAGTGTAGGTCAGGTGGGCTTGGGTCGGCGCAACATCGAGGGCCAAAGGGCCTGTACTGCGCTGTAGTTTTCTATGTTCTATGACCCTAAGAAAATAGGTGGCAGGTTTAGAAATTAAGAGGTTCTGGATTAGCACAGGCTAGGAGGGCCGCAGTGTCTACTCCTGTGTTGGAATGATCTTTGTTCTTTATCATTCATTCTAAAAATACCAAGTTTTCAACTTACTGTATGCTACAATTTAATAATATAAATGATTTATTTATTTCATAGTGCTTGTCAAATTATTGTCATTTCTACATTGCAGTCACAGGGTCAAAGAGATGTAGAGCATGGAAACAGACCCTTCAGTCCAACTTGTCCATGCCGACCAGATATCCCAACTCAATTTAGTCCCACCTGCCAGCACTCAGCCCATATCCCTCCAAACACTTCCTACTCATACACCGATCCAGACGCCATATAAATATTGCAATGGTAATAACCGCCACCACTTCCTCTGGCAGTTCATTCCACGCACATACAACTCTCTGAGTGACAAAAATTGCCCCTTACATCTCTTTTACATTTTTCCCTTCTGAACCGAAACCTATGCTCTATAGTTCTGGTCTCCCCCACCCCAGGGAAAAGAACTTGTCTACTTACCCTATCCATGCACCTCATGATTTTATAAACCTCTGTTAGGTCACCCCTCAGTCTCCAACATTCCAGGGAAAACAGCCCCAGTCTGTTCAACCTCCAGCTATAGTTCAAACCCTCCAATCTTGGCAACATGTACGTAAATCTTTTCTGAACCCTTTCACGTTTCATCTGATCGATCAGGTCCTGGGGATTTTTCCACCTTCATGTGTTTCAAGACATCCAACACTTCTTCCTCTGTAATATGGACATTTTTCAACATATCACCATCTATTTCTCCAAACATCTACATCTCCTATGTCCTTCTCCTGAGTAAACATTGACACAAAATATTCATTTAGTATCTCACCCATCTCCTGCGGATCCACATAAAGGCACCTTGCTGATCTTCGAGGGCTGTATTCTCTCCCTGTTTATCCTTTTGTTCTCAATGTATTTGCAAAATCCTTTTGGATTCTCCTTAACTCTATTTGCCAAAGCTATTTCATGTCCCCTTTTTGCCTTCTTGATTTCCCTCTTGAGAATACTCTGCTTGACTTTATACTCTTCTAAGGATTCACTCGATCTATCCTGCCTGTACCTGTCATATCCTTCCTTCTTATTCTTAACCAGACCCTCAATGTCTTTAGTCATTCAGCACTCTCTATACCTACCAGCGTTTCCTTTTACCCTAACAAGAATATCCTGTCTCTGGACTCCGGCTATCTAATTTCTGAAGGCTTCCCATTTTCTTGCCGTCCACTTACCTGTGAACATTTACCGCCATCAGCGTTTAAAAACCTTGCCTAATACCATCAAAATTGGCCTTTCTCCAATTTAGAAATTCAACTTTTAGATCTCGTCTGTCCTTTTCGATCATTATTTTAAAACTAATAGAATTGTTGGCAAATAACTGAAGCTCACACATTTCAGGCGAGAAATTAAATCGATTGATTATATTTAAATGTGTAAGAGTTATAATTCTATTTGATTGTTCAATCATTTGCTCACTCTGAATATTCAATCTGTCAGATGTCAATTATTTTGTAAATGATAGAGCGACAATGTATACACTTGAATACTGGGATTCAAAGTTTAATTGTGATCACCAAAATAGTCAGACAACATATTCTTCATTACAAAACAAAATTTGCATTCTTTACTTTTGTGTCATAAATGGTTATTCGGTGTTTATATTTTAATTCCATCAATATGGAATCAATTTTATTGTCTTCAGAGATGATGCAATTACTGTTCAGTTGAATAATTGTAGCTCATACCTTATTATTGCCCAGTTCACAAACATGATAAACTCCTGATTATTGTTCAGGTCAGTAAACCCATCACCTTACATCATGACCGACATCAAAAGTGGATTCCAAAAAGGTGAATTCGGGTACAGTGCTACTGAACCTCACAGCTGCATGTAGCACTCAGAGAGACACTGTCCTGGTCCTGAATCTGTGAAGAGAGTTTCCAACCTGGGTCAGGGTAGTCATTCAAACATTCCCTCACAAAGAATCATTTGGAATCCACCTCGAGCAGGAGGAAACTAGCCAACATGCTATCACTGCTCTCAGTGTAGGTACAAATGCTGTCTAAATTGCATACCAATGACTGACCAGGAACCATACCTTACAAATTCACCCTCATTCAGAGCCTGGCCCAGGGAGCAGATGTATGTACATGGACTGTCTGCATCACATTGCTCAAGTTACTTATGGTGATGATATTTTCCATGCCCCCCACACTCCATCCGCACCCTGGACCAGACACTGGGTGAAAACGTTCACAATTGACAGTCAAATGCAGCATTTTGTGTCTCACAGTGAACCCTCTGAAACTATATCCAGTAAATGTACCTTCACATTCAACAGTATCAAAATAAAATTATACATGCCTGCAGATGCTCAGATACTAATTCATAGGTCACCCAGCAGAATACATCTGAAGTAACCAGGAGCAAACGGCAGGCCAAAACTCGTTTTAATAACTGAACTTGTGGATTTTGTCTGGTCTAGATAACCACACATATTGTGCTGACACTCAGGTGAATGTAACAATTACATCAAAACTGGAAGTCTTGGTCTAACGCCCCTCCCCACCTTCCTGACCTCTCACACCTCACTCCCTCACACACTCCATTCCCTCAGTCCCTCACACACTCCATTCCCTCAGTCCCTCACACACCTCACTAACTGACGAGAATCCACAAGCTGAGTGAAACTTGGACCATTGGACGGTATTGCATAGTGCAGGCACTTCAGCCCTCAATGTTTTGCCAGCCTTTTATCCTACTCTAAGATCAGACTAACCTACATAACCTTCAATGTACTAACCTTCGTGTGCCTATCCAAGAGTCTTCTTAAATATCCCTAATGTATCTGAGTCTACTACCACCACTGGAGGAAAGCCCTAGCCACCCAACCTTTCTTTGTAAGACATGCCCTCCAGTCCAGGCAGCACCCTGGTAAGTCTCCTCTGCACACTCTCTGAGGCTCCCAAGTGTTTCCTATATGAGGCAATCAGAACTGAACACAATATTCCAAGTGTGGTTGAACCAGAGCTTTATAGAGCGAAGAAATAACCTCGCTGCTCTTAAACTCAATTCCTCCTGATAATGAAAGACAACACACCATATTCCTTCTGAACAACCCTATCAACTTGGGTGGCAACTTTGAGAGATCTATGGACAATGACCCCAAGATCCCTCTGTCACTCCACACTGTCAAGAATTCTGCCTTTAACCTTGTATTCTTTATGCAAATGCAATCTTCCAAAATAAATTGCTTCACACTTTTTAAGATTGAATGCTATCTGTCACTTATCAGCCCAGCTCTGCATCCTGTCAATATCCTGTTGCAACCTACAATGCCCGCCACACTATCTACAACCCCACCAAACTTCGTGTCATCGGCAAACTTACTAACCTACTTGTCCACTTCCTCATCAAATTCATTTATAAAAATCACAAACAGCACAGGTCCCAGAGCCGATCCCTGTGGAACACCACTGGTCACTGACCTCCAGGCTGAATACATTCCATCTGCTACCATCTTCTGTCTTCTATGAAACAGCCACACCCGTATCCAGAGAGCCAAATGTCTCTGTGCCCCATGCTTCCGTACCTTCTGAATGAGCCTACAATGGGGAACGCCTTGCTAAAATTCTTGTTCACCACATCTACTGGTCTACCTTCATCAACATGTTTTTTTACATCTTCAAAGAACTCAATAAGGTTTCTGAGGGATGGCCTGCTCCTTACAAAGCCATGCGGACGATCTCTAATCATCTATCGTTTTCTCAATAATTGTAAATACTGTCTCTCAGAAACGTCTGCAATACTTTGCCCACCACTGATGTAAGACTGACTGTTCGGTCATTCCCAGAGTTACCCCTATTCAGTTTCCTGAACAAGGGAATAACATTTGTCACCCTCCAATCATCTGGCTGGCACTGCTCCAGGGGGCAGTGAGGACGCAAAGATCATCACCAAAGGCACGCCAATCTCTCCCGTCACTTCCTGGAGTAACCTAGGGTAACCCCATCTGGCCCAGGGGATTTACCTATCCTTACGTTTGTAATTCACTCAATCACTGTATACTTCCCTTCAACTTTTCTACACCCTGTCCAACCAACTGATTGACTTCTTTCCATTTCAGTGCAATATACAGTGCTGCCTTTCTGAGTAAGTACAGTTCACAACACTCTGCGAATCATGGAATGAAAAAATAAAGGAATGCGCCAATGCCTTCCTGAAGAAGAGTTTATGACCGAAACATTGACTCCCCTGCCCCTCGGATGCTGCCTGACCTGCTGCGCCTTTCCAGCACCACACTTTTTGACTCTGATCTCCATCAACTGCAGTCCTCACTTTCTCCATGACTGAGGGCTGTCCCCTCTGCACACTGAGGGGGGAATTAACCATCAGAAACTCATTGTATGTGGAACTGATTGCTCGGTTCTGGAAAGTTGCACTTGATGAATACATTTTTTAAAAAAAAGAAATTACAATTCCACAGATATTCATGCAGTGCCAGAGTTAGAGTTGTGGTTCATGGTTTGAGCAGCTTGATAACAAACAGGAAATGACTGAAGAACTCCGAGGTACAAGGTATTTCAGGTATTATATTCCAGCTTATGTTAACGCTAGGAATATTATCAGACAGGCTGACAGACGTGATAAGGGAATAAGTTGACATGTGGAGGTGTGACATTTTTGCCATCACAGTGGTGCATTTGAGGGAGGTCAGGGCTAACAACTCAATACTCTGTTGCATTGGAACTATAGGCAGGACAGGGTGTTAAAGAGGAAGTGGTGTTGCATTATTAATTAACAAGCCAGTTACTGCTGAGAGGATGGGCAATATCTTGGAAGGGTCTTCAAATGAGGCTTTGTGGGTCGAGTTTCGAATCAAAGTGATGACAGACACAGAGCTTTTTGCTTATAGTGTGGAAACAGGCTCTTCGGCCCAACAAGTCCACACCGACCCTCCGAAGTGCAACCCATACCTCATTATTTAACACTACGGGCAATTAAGCATGGCCAATTCACTTAACCTTTGGATTGTGGTTGGAAATGGGAGTACCCGGAGGAGACCCACGCAGACATAGAGAGAATGTGCGAACTCCACACAGATAGTTGCTTGAGGCAGGAATTGAACCCGGGTCTCTGGCACTGTGATTGCAGCAGTGCTAACCACTGTGTCACCGTGCTGCCCACAGAACGACGACAAAACAGGAGCAGATATATAACCAATTCACTGAGATGTGTAGGAAAGCAACGCTGGTGATTTTACAGAGATAGGAAAACAAGGCTGGACATGATACAGAGATAGGAAAGCTAAGGCTGGAGATGTTACAGAAATAGGAAAGCAAGATTGGAAATGTTACAGAGATAGGAAAGCAAGGCTGGAGATGTTACAGGGATGGGGAAGCAAGGCTGGAGAGGTTACAGAAAGAGGACACCAAGGTTGGAGATGTTACAGAGACAGGAAAGCAAGGCTGGAAATGTTACAGGGATAAGAAATCAAGGCTGGAGGTAGTCAAGAGATAGCATGGCTTGTGCATGCTAGATGTTAGTGAGATATTTTTAAAATCATTCACAGGATATAAAGAGAGGTGTAGCCGCTGGAGATTAAAGAGATAGGGAGGGGTGTAGGGGCTGGTGGAATTTACAGTGATAGATGGGGCTGGAATATGAGATAAAGTTGTGGAGATATGGAGGGTTACTGAGACACAGATGGATGCAGCGGCTGGTGGAGATGACAGGGAAAGATCCAGAGATACACGTAGATAGTTTAATAATGGTATTTTGCAATGACATAACAGAGAAAATATTGTAGAAATCTGTAGAATAAACAAGGCACTGGGAGGAACTGAAGGAGTGAGACCTTGGAGTGTCCAATGACAAGAGTCATAGAGTGTCATACAGACAGAAGTGGTCCTTCAATTGACAGTGACAGAAACAAAAGTCCTTCAGACCCTGGAAACCCCTCCTTCCCAATATCTGGGGGCTAGGACAAGATTTGGGCAAGTTGTCTTACAGACTGCTCAAACAACGGTGTGACATAACAAAACCAAACGGTGTCAGATCAAACACTGACACGGAAACCTTCTGCTGACTCCCCTCCTTCAGCTGATGGATCAATGTCCCTCCACATTAAACAACACTTGCAGGAATCTCTGAGAGACTGACAGAGCTGGTGGGCCATTTCATAACCACCACCAAGACGGGTTCAGCAGCAGCACTGCTGATAAAGATGGTCGGTTCAAAAAAGGACATAGCTGAGAGACTGGGTCTGCACTGGGTCGGGGGAGTGGGGGGAGGAGGAGGAGGAGACTGGGAGTGTCAGGGGTCCAACTGAGAGGGAGAAACCTGCTGGCGGCAGACACATTGATCGATGACCGTATTGGGAACGGTGGTGTCTGTGTCTCTGTGTGTGTCTGTGTGGACATGAGCGCCCATGTAAGAGATACTATCACCATGCTAAATGGGACAGATTTTGAAGAGATTTAGTACTCAGCACTGGCCTGTGTGAGGTGGTTTGGGTCATTACCAACAGCAGCAGAATAGTACTGCAGCACAATTTTCACTGTCATTGCCTGGCATCTGCTCCACTTTACCCTGACCATCAGGCCAGGAGATAAGCCCTTGTTCAATGGAGAATATAGGAGGGCCTGCCAAGGGCAGCACCAGGTACACCTCACAATGAGGTGACGTTACCAAACAGGACCGCATACTCACCAAATAGCCTAAACAGCTCGTGACAGACAGATCTAGCCAACAATTCAGACCTAATCTCTGCAATCCTGTCAGATGCTGTCAGCATGAAGTGTGTGGTCAATCAAACAACTCTCTGGAGGAGGAGGATCCACAAATACCACGTTCCTGAATGATGGAAGGGCTCAGCACAACAATAGAAAAGCTAAGGCGGAAACATTCACAGCAATGTTCAGGCAGAAGTATCGATGGGATGATCTATTTTATTCTCCTCCAGATCGCAGTCTTCAGCTAATTCACTTTTAACATCGTCACAACTGCACTTGACCAAGTGCCGTATCCAGGATTAATGGCAAAACTAGAGCAAATAGGATTCGTCTGCACTGGCTGAAGTTATACCTGGTACAAAGGAAGGTGACTGGGGTTGGTGGAGACCAGCCATCTCCGCAGCAGTTCCCCTGTGTTGGTGTTGGAGTAAGTCTGTAGATCAAAATGGAAAGGTAAGTCACCATACTCCTGCAGAACGATAGGGCTTCTTTCTCATTAGACAGAGACAACTGGTGGTAGTTTAACGGGACAGTCACCATGCCTCAAGGGAGAGGTTGAGTAGGACAGTCCTTTAGTCACAACAGTCAGTGAAGGAAATGATTCCACACTGTTGGTATTAATAACTAGCTGTCCAACTGATTGAGCTAACCAAGTCCTCGCTCAGCTCATTGGGGAAGATCCTGTAACATTATTCTGCTCAGATCTGTTGTTAGACACCTCTGGGAGCAGGTGGAACTAGAAGCCAGCTTCCTAACCCAGAGAGAGGGACAGTATCAGTGAGCTATAAGAGTGCTCTCTGCCCTCGGCCCAATCATAAATGGCCCTCCCTATACATTAAAGTCACAAGTTGGGATACTTGCCAATGATTGGACAACATTCAATACCATTCGTAATTTACTCAGATACTGAAGAAATCCTTATCCAAATGCAACAAGGACCTGGAAATATGCAGGTATGTGCTTAACAGTGACAAGGACAACTTCCATTACATACGTGCCAGACAACAATTATCTCTAACAATACAGAACTGAACCATATCCTCTAACGGTCAATGCCACCACCATCACTGAACATCCACCTAGCAATATCCCAGGGATTACTGTAAACCAGAACTGGACTGATCATATAATTTCATTACCCATTCCCGTGAAGGGTTTATGCTGAAATGTTGATTCTCCTGTACCTCAGATGCTGCCTGACCTCTTGTGCTTTTCCAGCGACACACTTTTCGACATATGTAAGTTAATTGGCTACAATAATGTGTCAGGAGCTAGGAATCCTGCATAAATACGGTGGCACAGTGGTTAACACTGCCGCATCACAACGCCAGAGACCTGGCTTCAATTCCTGTCTCGGGCAAATGTCCGAGTGGAGTTTGCACATTCCCTCCGTGTCTGCGTGGGTTTGCTCTGGTTTCCTCCCACAGTCCAAAGATGTGCAGGTTAGGTGAATTGACCATGCTAAATTGCTCTTATTGTTAGGTGAAGGGGTAAATGTAGGGGAGCATGTCTGGGTGGGTTTCTCTTTGGAGGGTAGGTGTGGACTTATTGGGCCAAAGGGCCTGTTTCCACACTGTAAGTAATCTAATCTAATAATTTACATCATGATTTCTGAAAGCCTGTCCCCTCTCTCTAAGACACATGTTGAATGTGTGTGCGATGAAATACCCGCCCCCTCCCCATTTGCCTGTGACAGTGCAGCTTCATCCCTCATCCACTGACACTCAGGAGTAGCAATTCCTGCCATCTACACGGTGCTCTACAGAAATTTGCCAAGACTCCTTACAACGTACCTCCGAAACCACAACCATCAAGAAGGACAAGGGAAGCAGATATATGGAGGCCTGACCATGTTCACATTCTGATCCAAGCCACCTACCATCCTGATTGGGAAATATATTGCTGTTCCTTCAGTGTCACTGTTTCAATGTCCCTCCCGAATGGTATTGTAAGTCTAACGACAACACATCGACTGCAGTGGTTTAGTGAGGCAGCTCACCACCACCTTCTCAAGGGCAACAAGGGACTGACAATAAATACTGACCCAATCATATTCTATGAATAAATTAAAATGAAAAATATTGTCCAAACATGCCCAATGCTAGACACGATGCTTTGGGTTTTGTGAGCTCAGTCTGGTTGGGTTCAGTCCGTAACTTGCTTGTTGTGAACAGCTGAAGGGATAATCTGTCATTCTCTCAGAGGCTTGGCCTAAATACTGAGTATCACATAGACATTGACATTTACACCCAACATTACTGAGCTCTGAGATAGAAATAAGCAATTCAAAATGTACTCATATCTGACTAACATGTTTAAACACACAGTGAAATTGTTACCACAAAAATGATTATGTGTGAATATTACCAGGGTGAAAGTGAGGACTGCAGATACTGAAGATCAGAGTCAAAAAGTGTGGTTCTGAAAAAGCACAGCCGTTCTGGCAGCATCTGATGAGCAGGAAAGTCGACTATTAGTTCACAACATTAATACAAGGAAAAATAATTGCATATTTCAAAGTCCTTGCACTTAATAATAATTGGTCTTGGGTGTGGAAATAAGACTCATCATTTCAATGCTCCTTACTGTGAGTTCTGCACTGTTTTCACCATATTGTTACAAAAATGAACTGAATAAAGGGGGGATTTTTTGTTTATTGGACAATCTAAAAGTTGGTATTACAAAAGGATGTTAGACCTTCAGTAAACAGACTTTGCTGTTAATGGTTAGAACAATGCTGCAAACTTTTACACAGAGATTTCCAACTCAAGTCACACACAAGGACATTGGGCTGGGATCACGGTGGCCATCAATGGAGCTGTACAATTCTGTTTGGATACTGACATTGTGGGGCTAACATACACAGGATATGGTTTATAAGGGATTCAATGTAAGATGCCATGTGCTGCAGGAGTCCATCACCTTTATAACACCTTCATTCAGGATCGGGTCCAAGGTTCAGAATTACAGAGTTTAGGTGGCACACAAGAAGAGAGATACTTGTAAGACATGGTTGTTTATAGGTCATTGTTACAAATGTTGAACTGCGTCTGAACCAACGCCACCTGCTAGTCCATTGACCAGTCTGCCCCACACACATCTCCCCGTTGTTCAGGTATGTCTCCAACCAGTATATTGTGAGGGATTGTATCAGTAACTGCCCAGCTCCAGTTTGGAAGCTCTCTGGACAGATTTTGGAGATGGCCAGTGTTTTGGAGGTCATGGTGAAAGCCAGTAACACTGTGTCTGCATGTAGGTTTTTTTCTCAATGTCATTTCCAACAGCTTTGCTGCCTGCAAGATGGTGTGTTCACTGATCTGTACATGAATTGGCTATCTACTATAGTCACTGAACTGTAATAGTTAAGTGTGCGCTCTGGTAAATCAATTATTATTCACTTCAAATGCTTTCAACTTAAAAACAATGACATTTGGTTTATTTTAAGATATGTAAGAAATAAAGTGATATTAACTCTTCATTATACAGAATGTAAAAGTGACCTATTATATATTTCCCACAGAGCAATCAAGCAATAGTCAGATATTGCCTGTAAGGACTATGTCCCAGGCAACATCACTACCCTCTCTGGTAGGTTCTGTCCCACTGACAGGACACAGCCAGGCAGAGGGGGACAGCTCCTTGGCATATAGTCAATATAGGATGGTATGGCGACTCAGTGGTTAGCATTGCTGCCTCACAGCACCAGGGACCCAGGTTTGATTCCAGCCTTGGGCAACTGCCTGTGTGGAGTTTGTACATTGTCCCTGTGTCTGCGTGAGTTTTCTCCCACATTCTAAGGAAAGGCAGCTCAGGTGAATTGGCCATGGTAGTGGGTTGCCCTTCGGAGGGTTGGTGTGAACTGGTTGGGCCGAAGGGCCTGTTTCCACACTGTAGGGAATCTAATATAATCATAGTGCTCAGCATTGATGCTGGATCCTGTGCTGGCTAGACTGCTCTGCGGCAGGTTATGGGGAACCAATAAAAGGGAAACCTATAATTGACCACATTGTCACCGATCTGCCTGCTGTAGATACACCCCTCCATTTCATATATCGGTAACAATGGTCACTGCACAGTCCTTATGGGGAACTGAGCAGCCGAAATAAATGGTCCCCATCCACAACGACTCCCTCCCTCCACCACCGACACTCAGCAGCAGGTATGCGTACATTGACATTTCCTCAGTTAGCACCATCCGCAGTCATTACCATTGCCATCTGGAAAGAAAAAGGACAATATTTCGGGAATAGTGATCATAATTCATTTGATTTTAACGTAAGTATTGTAAAGGACAAAGCTAGACGAAGAAGACACTATCTAACTTTATTTCTTCAAGTAAACGGACACAAGTAACTAGAAGATAAATCAGAATCAGAGCAGTGGCAGATAGTCTGAGAGGAGATTAAAGTGGTTGTAAGAAAATGTGTTCTCAAAGTGAAAAGGGTCAGGCAGCAAAATCTAGAGCCCCCTTGAAATCTAGGAATACAAAGACAGAACAGGAAACCTTACATCACACACTGGGAATGCAATACTACAGAATGCCGAGAGGAGTGCGGAATGTGGAAGGGTGAGATCCAAAATGAAATTAGAAAGCAAACAGGGTTTGTGAAATGATGCTGTCAGGAAATATCGAGTCATCTTTAGCAGATTTCTTTTCAGATCAGAAAAGGAAAAGTAAAATAAGGAATTTAAAAGGCAAGCAATAGAAGATTTGTGTATGGCTCTGAGTTTCAATTAAAGCTTAAAGGACCTCAACACTGTGGGCTATTGTGATGAATCTGGGAGAATTGCCTGAGAAGCCCATCAGACCCTTCTCGATGTTGCTATATTCAGGGATGTGAGATCTGGTCATGGAGACAGGGTGGTAAGGATGGCAAGATTTGAGAAATTTTAATGACAAGAGAAATTGTCAGTTCAGTCAAAAAGAATAGGAAGTACATCTAAGTGTTTGGGAACTGAAGTCACTCAGAAGCCTTGAAAAGCAAGATAAAAGACAGGAAAAACCTAAAGAAAAAGAGTTGGGAGGACGAAAAAAGCACAATGAAATGTCTTCATAAACAGGATTAAGGAAAATGCCAAAGCAGTTTGTCAGAAGGATCAGAGTAGCCATGGAAAGAGTAGGCCCGATCAAGGACAAAGGAGGGAATTAATGCATGGAGCTGGAGGAAGGGGGTGAAGTCCTTAATAAATACTTTGTATTGGTATTCACAAAGGAGGAGGACATGGTGGGTGGTGAGTCAAGAGATGGATATGCTGATATCCGGCGTCATTTTGATGTTAAAAATTGAGGCCTTTTTGGGTGTTTTCAAAAATATTAAGGTTGACAAGTCACCAGGATATGATGGGATTAATCCCGGAATACTGAGGGGATGAGGTAGTAAATGGCTGGGACCTTCTGCACACACTTTGTTTGCGCTTCAGTGACAGCAGAGGTTCTAGAGAACTGGAAGAAAGCCAATGTTGCTCCTTGGTGAAGAAGGGAAACACGGATAATTCCAGGACTTTCAGCTCGGAGAGCCTTACATCAGTGGTACGGAAAGTATTGGAGGTTCTTAGTGATAGGACTGACCCACATTTGGAAAAATATGGACTTATTCACGATGGGCAACATGGCTTTGTGTGGGGAAAATTGTGTCTCAAAAATGTGGTTGAATATTTTGAGAAAGTGGCAAAAGTGATTGATGTGGGCATGGTGCTGGATGTTGGCCATCTGGACCACTGCAAGGCCTTTGATTTGGTTCCTTACAGCAGGCTCATACAGAAGGGGATGTGAAATAGGATCAACGGTCAGTCAGTAACATAGACAGAGAGCTGCTTGGTCATAGCAGTCGGTAGTGGTCGAAGAGTGTTTTGTTTCTGTCTGGATATGCGTGAATAGATTGGGGGAGTTGCGGATTGTCAGGATGACTGGCAGATGATGCAGCAGGATATACGTGGGCTGGAGACTTGGATGCAGAAAAAGCAGATGTAATTTAAAATGGGCAATTGCGAGTTGATAAGTTTGAGGAAGTCTGCTGCAGGAGAGAAATATACAATAAATGAAAAGCCTCTAAGTAGCTTCAACATTGAAGGGATCTGGGCATACAGGTCCATAGTTCTCTGAAAGTAGCAACACAGGGAAACATTGTTACATGTTGCAGCTGGATAGAACTATATTTCGGCATCATTTAGAATATTGTGTGTAGGACTGATTACCAGATCAGCAAAGGGATGTCGAGGTATTGGAGAGGGTTTGAAAAACATTTACTAGGATGTTGTCTGGTTTGGAGGATATTAGACATAAGTGGAACCTGTTACAGGTTTACAAAATTATGAGAGTTATGGATAGAATAGACAGTTGGAGTCTTTTTTTTCCCCAGAGTAGAAATATTAATTGCTAGGGGGCATAAGTTTTAGGTAAATGGGGGAAAGTTTAAAGGATATATGAGAAGCAAGTTTTTTTTTGCACTGTTCCAGACAGAATGTGAAAGTGCCTGGAATGCACTGATGGAGGAGGCTGTAAAAGAAGGTACAACAGCAATGATGGTATCTTGACATGTACATGAGTTAGCAGGGAATATAATGATATACAACATTTTATAACTTCTAAAGACATCAAGTATCAGTGCAACTAAGTGGGCTGACAGGCCTGTTCCTGTGCTGTAGAGTTCAAGACAAAATTTCAGCAAGATAGTGGCCAATTGCTGATTGAATAACTCCTGATGATCAGAGCCACATTCATGCAGAATCCTCCTCATTAATTTTCAGGTTCATGTCCTCCCTCCCACTGTGGGGAAACTCAATATGGACAATTTGACATGAATGTTAGAGCTGGTATCTGGTGACGCCATCATGACCCTCGCTCCTGTGGCCTTCTGTATTGGACACCAATGTCTCAGGGGACACTGCACAGACCAAAGCTGCATGTACTACATATCCTCCAATGCTGGTATCTGACACATGTCAGCCTCACCGTGCCATCCCAGCAGATCTCCGACCTACTGACAGTATGCTTCTGTACTTCAATGCTGCAGCTCAGGGTGCACTGACAGCTCTCATTGCAATGCTCCTGCAAGGACACTGTGCTCAGGGACACACTCCCAGCTCATGGACTGTCCCTCTGGGCTGCTCACTCTGCGTTTGTACACATTCACTTTGAGCTGACTTGAATGCTCACATAATTATTTCCTCACCTCACCCTGCCTTTAGCAGTGCTACCCCTCAGCTAGAGCTACCAGGCTCACCCGCCTGCTGCATTGTCTTGGCGTTTAGTGCAAACACAAACCCAGGAAGCTTGGTATCATTATCCACAGTCAGTCACAGTTCCTAGCACAGTGAGTCAGGGAGAGTCTCAGATCCCAGTCCGGGAGCTTGGACACGGTCAGTCAGGTTTCTCGTGTTTGTAAGGGTCAGGATCCTTCCCCTGTAAGGGGAGGGTGGTGGTGGTGAGGAGCTGAATGTTGGTAGACTTGGAGGAAGGTGTCGGTTCCTTGATTAGCAAATTTGCAGATGACACTAAGATTGGTCAAGTAGCAGACAGTGAAGGGGAATGTCAGATAATACAGCAGAATATAGGTGGATTGGAGAGGCGGGCAGAGAAATGGCAGATGGAGTTCAATCCGGGCAAATGAGAAATGATGCATTTCGGAAGATCCAATTCAAAAGTGAATTATACAGTAAATGGGAAGGTCCTGGGGAAAATTAAGATCTGGGTATTCAGGTCCATTGTTCCTTGAAGGTGGTAACGCAGGTCAGTAAAGTGGCCAAGGCAGCATACGGCATGCTTTCCTTCATTGGACGGGGTATTGAGTACATGAGTCGGCAGGTCATGTTACAGTTGTATAGGACTTTGGTTTAGAATATTACGTACTGTTCTGGTCCCCATATTACCAAAAGGATGTGCATGCTTTGGAGAGGGTGCAGAGGAGGTTCACCAGGATGTTGCCTGGCATAGAGGGCGCTAGCAATAAGGAGAGATTGAATAGTTTTGGATTATTTTCATTAGAAAGACGAAGGTTGACTGGGAACCTGATTGAGGTGTGTAAAATTATGGGATGTATAGACAAGAAAGAAGCATTTTTCCCCAGAGTGTGGTGGTCAATTACTAGGGGTCATGAGTTCACAGTGAGAGGGGAAAGGTTTACGGCAGGTATGTATGGAAAGATCTTTACGCAGAGAGTGATGGGGGCCTGGAACGCTTTGCCAGCGGAGCTGGTACAGGCGGGAATTATAACGTCAGTTAAGAATCCAGACAGATGTATGAATGGGTAAGGAGCAAAGTGGTACAGATCCTCACCAAATAGGCGACGGAATAGGCGACAGGTTTAGACAGAGAATCTGGATCAGCAGAGGCTTAGCGGGCTGAAGAGCCTGTTCCTGTGCTGTGATTTTCTTTGTTCTTTCAATGACCTGCAGATTCGATTGATCTTATAGTAGGATAAAAGATTGACACAACATTGAGGGCTAAAGGAACTGTACTGTGCTGTACTGTTCTGTGTTCTAAATAGGGAGGGTTACAATGGCTGGAAGAGGTTTCAGGAGGCTGAAGAGGATGGGATCTGAATGAATAGATACATTAGGGAGGTTTACTAGGATTGTCAGAGGTAACAGAGACAGCAATGGTCTGATCTGGAGAAAACGACACAGACTGGGAAGGTTGTGGGGACTGGAGGTGGTTTCACAGGGAGCACATAGAACCACAGGATGTTACAGAAATGTGGAGAGCTGTACGGTCTACATGTGTTCATGAAGATGGAGAGGTTGGGAGGGATGGAGCAGTTTACAGGGAGAAGGGTGTTAGTAGGATGCAGCGGTTTACACAGACAGGGAGGATTTTCGGTGAATGGAGCAGATGTCAGAGATAAAGTGGGTTGTAATAGACTGGAGGTCCAAACAGAGATATGGTGGGTAGTCATGACTGAAGATGTTTATAGATATAGGAAGTTTTACTTCTGTAGATTATTTAGATATGAAGGGTGTGGGGTCTGACAGATTATCCAGAAGGGCAGTAATTTTGGTTGGAGACAGTTTCACAGACAAGGAAGCATTAGTAACCTCCTCCAGTTTGGTCAAAGTGGAAAGGGTTGTAGGGGAGGGTGACACTTACACAGTTAGGGGCGTAAGAGCTGGAGAAGGTTATGGAGATAAGTAAATGGATGGAGATACAGGAGGGGCTTACATCGAAAGGGTGGGTGTTAGCGATGGGATGATGTTACATAGAGAGTGAGTCTTGTGAGAACTGGATCAGGAGAATCACCGGCTTTCAGTGGGTTATACAGATCGGGAGAGTGCTGCAGGGACCGGAGAGGATTGTTGTGTCTCCACCGAGGGATCGTGTCTTTAGGACTGGAAGAGGTTACATAGATACAGAAACATCGAAGACAACGTGTGCCACTTTCTTTTTCTTGAACAGAGCCTCAATATCCCCCATCAGCCAGGGATCCCTAAACCTGCCAGCTTTTCCCTTCACTCTAACAGGGACATATTGGATTCTAGAGATCACACTTTTAAAAGCCTCCCATTTGCCGGTCATTCCTTTTCCTTCAAAAACACTCACCCAGTGGATGGGTGCATGAAGTGGAGGAGCTGGTGTTGGACTGGGATGGACAATGTTAAAAATCACACAACACCAGCTTACAGTCCAGCAGGTTTATTTGGAGGCACTGGGTTTCATAGCGCTGCTCCTTCATCAGGTGGTTGTCGAGCACAATAATCAGGCACAGTATTTATAGCAACAGGATTGCAGTGTGATGGAATGTAATACCAAACAAATTTAGCTTAAGTTTTCACCTTTCAGAATGATCACCTGGACTCCGAAAGCCGGTGCTTTGACTTGAACCAGAAGGGCCCCAGTATCCATGGGTGGAGATTTGCTTGTCTTACTCTGGAGGGTTTAAACTAGTTTGGCAGGGGTTTGGACTCTGAGTAAGAGAGGTACCATCAATCAGGCAGGGGAAAATACATCAGCCATCGAGAGTAAGTTTCCTATCCAGGATATCCGGAGCACAGTATAGGGAGGGAAAAGACTTCTGGTTTAAAGGACATTTATTTCAACACACAAGGCCTGACTGGTAAGGCAGACGAGCTCAGAGCATGGATTGGTTCTGGGGATTGGGATATTATAGCCATAACAGCAACATGGCTGAGAGAAGGGCAGGACTGGCAGCTCAGTGTTCCAGGACACACAAGGTACAGGCGTGACAGAAGGACAAGTAAGTGAGGAGGGGCAGCTGCCCTATTGATAAGGGAGGACATAACAACTGTGCTTAGATAGGACACTCTTTTGGGGTGATCAAATGAGGTCATATGGTTAGAAGTTAGAAACAAAAAGGGGATGGTCATCTGCTGGGATGGTGTTCTGGACCCCCAAATAACCAGCGAGTACTAGAGGAGCAGATGAGGAGAGAGGTTGCAGGTACCTATAGAAATGATAGGGTAGTATTGGTTGGAGATTTTAACTTCCCCTGTATTGACTGGACCACCCAGAGTGTAAAAGTCCTGTATGGGGTGGAATTTGTCAAATGTGTAATGTTAAAGTGATACAGTGAGAATTCATGGCCAGTTGAGAGTGGGACAGGGTTGGGAGCTAAATGTTCCAGGGTACAAATTCCATAGGGAGGATAGAAAAGGAGGTGAGAGAGGAGGGGTGGAGTTTTTGATCAGTGAAATATCACTGCAGCACTTAGAAAGGATATTCCTGGGGAACGCCCATTGAAGCTATAATAGTGCAATTGAAAAATGGGAATGGGTCCAACAGTCAGTGAGATTTTGAGCAGCAAATATATCGGGAGATCTCCGGTATCTGTAAGAATGATAGGATTGGAATGGTCAGGGATTTTAACTTTCCAAACCTAGTCTGGGACTGCCAGAGCCCTCAGAGCTTGAATGGATGGAATTTGTTAGGCATGTACAAGAAAAATGTCCCAGTCAGAATGTAAATGGTTGGACTGCAGGGAGGGGTCAAACCTGACCTCCCCTTGGGGAACAAGGTAGGGAAAGGGACTGAGGCATTAGCGGGGCAACACTTTGGCAAAGTGAGCACAATTGTATTAGTTTGAAAATAGCGATGGAAAAGCACAAGCCTGGCCCACAAGTTAAAGAGCTGAAAATGTGTTGATGGAAAAGCGCAGCAGGACAGGCAGCATCCAAGAAGCAGGACAATCGGTGTTTTGGGCATGGGCCCTTCTTCAGGATTCCTGAAGAAGGGCTCATGCCCGAAACGTCGATTCTCCTGTTCCTTGGATGCTGCCTGACCTGCTGCGCTTTTCCAGCAACACATTTTCAGCTCTGATCTCCAGCATCTGCAGTCCTCACTTTCTCCACAAGTTAAAGATCAAAATTTGTCTTGCCGCAATCCAGAAGGTATTAGTGAAGAGGTTGTGACAATTGATTGTGGAGGCTATTTGCAGGTAAAGGGACGTCAGGCAGGTGGGAAGCTTTCAAAAGAGCCATAAAATGAGAGTTTAGGGACACCATATTTCTGTTAGTGTGAAGGACAATGCTGACACAAGTGGGGGTGACACTGGATGACTGGGATTATTGAGGCTCTGGTCAACAAAAAGAGGGCACATGTCACATATAGGCAACTGGATTAAGGGAATCAATTGAAGAACATAGCGGGTGGAGTAATTCATTTAAGAGGGAAATCAGGAGGGCACAAAAGGGGACCACAAAAAGCATTGGCAGATCAGGCTGAGGAAAATCCAAAGAGATTCTTCAAGTATATTCTTCAGGAGATTAACTAGGGGAAGAATATAGCCCCTCGATAACCAATAGGGCCATCCAAGTGTGGAAACACAGAAGATGGGTGAGATCCTGAACAAACATTTCACGTTTGAACTTAACTTGGAGAAATACTGGGGAAGTCAGGGAATAAGGAACAGTGACGTCTTCAAAAGACTCCAATTCACAGAACAGGAGGTACTGAAGGTTCTAAAATGCATAAAAGATGGACAAATCCTTGGGAACTAATCAAGTTATCCCAGGATATTGCAGGAAGCTCAGAAAGACATTGTGGGGTCCCATAAAAAATATTTCTATCACTGATAGCCATGGGTGATGAGCTGGAAGCCTGGAGGGTGGCTAAGGTTGTGCCAGTGTTTAGAAAAGGCTGCAAGGGAAAGTCAGGGACATCAACACCAATTAGTTTGATGTCAGCGATGCAGACGTTGTTGGAAACGATTCTGCGGGACAGGAGTTACATACATTTGCAACGACATGAATTGATTAGGGATAATCAGCACAGCTTTGGAACGCTGCATAGAATTCTGTTCATCCTGATCTGGGAAGCATTTCCTGAAACTGCAAATAGAGCAAAGATTGACGAAGATGTTCCTGATACTGGAGGGTTTGACAGAAACGGAGAGGCTGGATAAGCTGGAAAACAACATGGGGGAATGAGATAGATTTGGCAGATAAGTTTAAATAAAATGCGAAGAATTTTATGCAGCACCCAAGTACCAAAAAGCAACTGGAGAGACACTAGGGCTCCTCAAAGATCAGTGAGGCCATCCAAGTGTCGAACCACAGAAGATGGGCGAGAACCTAAATGAGCGCTTCATGTCAGAATGTACTGTGGACAAAGACTAGGAACCAAAGGGAAAGAAACAGTGATGGCTTGTAAAGAGTCTCCATGACAGAAGAGGTGGTGCTGGAGGTCTTAGAACACAAAGGTAGAGAAATCCCTAGATCCTGAACAAGTGTATACCAGAACATAGTGGCAAAGTAGTAACAGGGACGCGAGCAGAAATATTTATATCATTGTCCTTCACATTTCCACTGGGCGTAGGTGGCTGAGGGGTGGCCGTATAAAGGTTTATAAAACCATGAGGGGTACAGGTAACCAACATCTTTACCCCAGGGTAGTGGAGTCCATAACTAGATGGGATAGAATTGCAGAAGGATAAGGTGTTAGCAATTCTGGAAAGAGTAAAAGAAAAGGTCCTCTGGGCCAGATTGGATTTATTCTTGGCTTCTCTGGGAGGCCAGTAAGGAGATTGCTGAGCCTTTGGCTTTGATCTTTATGTCATTGCCTTCAGGAATAGGGCCAGAAGGCTGGAAGATAGCAAATGTTGTCCTCTTGACCAAGAAGGGGAATAGAGACAACCCGGGGTAATTATAGAGCTGTGAGCCTTACTTCGATTCTGGGTAAAGTGTTGTAAAGGCTTGTAAAGGCCAGCATTTATAATCATCTGGAGATGAATATGTTGATGAGGGATAGTCAGAACGGTTTTGTGAACGGTAAGTCATGCCTCACAAAGCTTGTTGACTTCTTTGAGGTGACCAAACAGGTGGATGTGGGTAAAGCAGAACTTGGTAGTGCAGATGAGCAGAGAGATCACTGTGTCCACGTACATAGATCGCTGAAAGTTGCCACCCAGTTTGATAGGATTGTTAAGAAGGCATTCAGCATGTCAGCTTTTATTGGTACAGGGATTGAGTTTCGGAACCATGAGATAATGCTGCAGCTGTACAAAACTCTGGTGCAGCCGCATTTGGAGTGTTGCCTATGGTCCAGGTCACCGCTTTAGAAGAAGAATGTTAAAATATTTGGAAAGGGTTCTGAGGAGTTTTACTACGATGTTACCTGCTACAGAGGGAAGGTGTCATGAGGAAGGCTGAGGGACTGGAATCTGTTTTTCTTTGAGAGAAGAGTTTAAGGCCAATTAATTGAGACAGATAAGATAATCAGAGGGTGACATGGTTTGGACAGTGAGAGCCTTTTCCCTCGGATGCCTACGAGGGCAAATAGCTTTATATTGAGGTGGTAATTAATATTAATATTAATTAATAGATATGGGACAGATGCCAGAGGTAGATTCTTTACTCAGAATAGTAGTCTGGCACACTGATCTCTACACCGCTGAAGCCAAACGCCAACTCGAGGACACCTCTTCCTGCTGCCCCCTTGACCATGACCCCACCCATCACCAAACCATCACCTCCCAGACCATACAGAACCTCATCGCCTCAGGAAGAGATCTCCCACCCAAAGCTTTTAACCTCACAGTCCAGGAACCCCGCACTGCCCGGTCCTACCTCCTTCCCAAGATTCACAAGCCTGACCACCTTGGCTGACCCATTGACTTAGCATGCTCCAGCCCCACTGAACTCATCTCTACCTACCTCGACACTGTCCTGTCCCCTCCAGTCTAGGAACTCCCCACATACGTTCGAGACACCACCCACGCCTTCCACCTCCTCCAAGACCTCCGTTTCCCCGGCCCCCAACACCTCATCTTCACCATGGATGTCCAATCACTCTACACCTCCATCCACCATGAGCCGGGCCTCCAAGCCCTCCGTTTTTTTCCTCTCCAGACATCCCCAACAGTACCCTTCCACCACTCTCATTCGTTTGGCCGAACTGGTCCTCACCCTTAACAATTTCGACTTCGAATCCTCCCACTTCCTCCAGACCAAAGGGGTAGCCACGGGCACACGTATGGGCCCCAGCTATGCCTGACTCTTTGCTGGCTACAGAGAATAGTTGATCTTCCGTAATTACACCAGCACCACTCCCCACCTCTTCTTCCGCTACATTGATGACTGCATTGGCACCACCTCGTGCTCCCGCGAGGAGGTTGAGCAATTCATTCAACTTCACCAACACATTCCACCCTGGCCTTAAATTTACCTGGACTATCTCTGACACCTCCCTTCCCTTCCTGGATCTCTCCATCTTCACTAATGATGACCGACTTGACACTGACATGTTTTACAAACCCACTGACTCCCACAGCTACCTGGATCACACTTCTTCCCACCCTACCTCTTGCAAAAATGCTATCCCATATTCCCAATTCCTCCGCCTCCGCCGTATCTGCTCCCAGGAGGACCAGTTGCACCACAGAACACACCAGATGGCCTCCTTCTTTAGAAGTCGCAATTTCCCTTCCCATGTGGTCAAAGATGCCCTCCAACGCATTTCGTCCACATCCCGCACTTCTGCTCTCAGACATCACCCCTTCAACCATAACAAGGACAGAACGCCCCTGGTGCTCACCTTCCATCCTACCAACCTTCGCATAAACCAAATCATCCGTCGACATTTCCACCACCTCCATAAAGACCCCACCACCAGGGATATATTTCCTTCCCCACCCCTTTCCGCCTTCCGCAAAGACCGTTCCCTCCGTGACTACCTGGTCAGGTCCACGTCCCCCTACAACCCACCCATCCCATCCTAGCACCTTCCCCTGCCACCGCAAGAACTGTAAAACCTGCGCCCACACCTCCTCCCTCACCTCTATCCAAGGCAATAAAGGAGCCTTCCACATCCAAAGTTTTACCTGCACATCCACTAATATAATTTATTATATCCGTTGCTCCCGATGCGGTCTCCTCTACATTGGGGAGACTGGGCGCGTTGTGGCAGAGCGCTTTAGGGAACATCTCTGGGACACCCGCACCAGTCAACCACACCGCCCCGTAGCCCAACATTTCAACTCCCCCTCCCACTCTGCCGAGGACATGGAGGTCCTGGACCTCCTTCACCATCGCTCCCTCACCACCAGACGCCTGGAGGAAGAACGCCTCTTCTTCCGCCTCGGAACACTTCAATCCCAGTGCATAAATGTGGACTTCAACAGTTTCCTCATTTCCCCTCCCCCCACCTCACCCTAGTTCCTAACTTCCAGCTCAGCACTGTCCCCATGACTTCTCCAGACTTGTCCTACCTGCCTGTCTCCTTTTCCACGTATCCACTCCACTCTCTCCTCCCTGACCTATCACCTTTATCCCCTCCGCCATTCACCCATTGTACTCTATGCTACTTTATCCCCACCCCACCCTCCTCGAGCTTATCTCTCCACGCTTTAGACTCTCTGCCTTTATTCCTGATGAAGGGCTTTTGCCCGAAACGTCGATTTTGCTGCTCCTTGGATGCTGCCTGAAATGCTGTGCTCTTGCAGCACCACTGATCCAGAATCTTTACTCAGAATAGTCAGGGCATGGAATGCATGGCCTGCAACAGTGGTAGACTCGCCAACTTTAAGGGCATTTAAACAGTCATTGGATAGGCATATGGATGAGAATGGAATAGGGAAGGTTAGATGGGCTTCAGATTGGCTCCACAGGTTGGCCCACATTGAGGGCCGAAGGGCCTGTACTGCACTGTCATGTTCTATGTTGTGTGTTCTGGAGGGCATAAATAGGAGATGGGAGAGGAAAAAAAAACTTTTAAGGGTTTGCAGGAGAAGATTTTGCACACAGAGTATGGTGCAGGTATGAAATTGGTTTCGAGGGGAAGTGGTAAAGTACAATGACAACATGTAAAAGACATTTGGGCAGGTACATGGAGAGGAGAAGGTTTGAAGGGATATGGGTCAAGTGCAGGGAAATGTGACTCATTCAGGGCCTCTGGTCAGCATGGACTAGTTGGATCGAAGGAACCGTTTCCATGCTGCATGACCTGTCTCCTGTTATTGGAGGAGGACACTACTGAGATAAGGCACGTTATAGACACTGAAGCAAGTTACAGCGATAGGGATGGTACTCTGGAATGCAATACAATTCAAATATGTGGATGGAGTATAGGGAAGGGAGGTGGTTACCGGGACAGGAACTGTTATAGGAGTTACACATTATTGAAGACACTAGTCACAAAGACATGCCATAGATAGAGTGTTGCAGAGAATTGAGTCTTAGCACAACAGAACTTACTATAGGGGCGTTGATTGAACCAGGGGTGTGTCAGTACTGTGCTCCCCTTCCAGCACTGTATCTATGTCATGTTTTGTTAGCCGATGTTTGGAGCCCTCTCTTTGCTCTCTGCTCTGTTCACTGTGGGTGATCTTACCTCACTGCAGGATTTATTGAAGACTCCAAATCTCCCTTCCCTGTGTCTCCCTGGCTGATCAACCAGCTTCAATGTGGCAATGGATGAGACACCCAGCAGCTGGGAAGTCTATTGAGTCAGGCCCTTACTAATACCTAGAGTAGTCAGAGGAATAGACAGTATTGGAAATTAGACTGATCCCGTGAGGGATACACATGGAGAATGGCACTAAGTCCAACAGGGATCTGAAAAACCCTGTCTCTATCCCTGGCCTGTGCTGTCCTGTCTCTCTGGAGTGAAGACTTCAATTGGCTCAGGATCCAGAGTAGCTGCAAGAGTGAGAGACGCTGACAGAGGCAGCAATTAGACCCTCAGAGTGAGGGATACTACATGGAGAGTGACTGAGTGATATCACCAGAGGGCAGGAAGATTTCATAACGAAACATTCATGTAGGAAGAACAGGTTTAGGTTCCTGATGACCTGGTATCAGTGCTCAGGAATGAGCAACCTTTGAGCAGGTGAAGTGATGGCCTCGTAGTATTATTGCGAGAGCATGTATCCAAAAGCTCACCCAATGTTCAGTGGAGGCAGGTTTCAATCCCACCATCAGAAATGGTTGAATTTGCAATCATCATTTTTTAAAAAATTGCAATTAACAATCCATGAATAAGAACAAAATCATTGCCGATGTCCAAAACAATGTTTGTTCATGAAAAATACACGAGGGGACATCTCCCATCCTTGCGTGGTCTGTACGACATCCCCACAGCAAAGTGTTTGCCTCTGAAATGGCCGAGCAAGTTACTCAGCTCAAGGGCAGCTCGGGCTGGGCAGGAAAGGCTGGTCAGTCAGAGACACCAACATCCCATACCTGAGTTTAAAAATAAACTATTGGGATGGTCCCCTGGAAGTGTGCTGGGACCAGTGTCTTGACCAATCACGTCGGTAGGTTTAGGGATAGGGCTTTAAATTGACAGAGAGGATCAGGGACAGGGTTCAGGTGAAAGGAGCTTTCCAAATCCAAATAGAAAAGGTGAAGTTTTAGAACAGCATTGGGAATGTGGCTGAAGACAAATAGAAAGGAACAGGATGGGAACAAGTTTAACTAAAACTGTACGTCAGCGAATCAATTTGTGACAGGAAATTGTAGGAAACAGTAAATTATGTTTTTTTTTTGTGGAATGGACAAAGTCTCTGCCATAAGGTAGATGGATTTGTGACACAGAGATAAAAGAGAGTTAGACATTAGGGTGGCATGGTTACAGTGTGAAAAAGGTGGACATAAATATTCAATAGTTCACAATCTTGTGCAAACTCAGGCAAAGTGGACAACGCTAACAATAATTGATAACAAAGGCATTACAGAGAAAGCATTTGGCCACAGATTATGAAGTAGAGTCAGTCTGTATGTAAATCCTGGCTACTACTTGCCAAGGACACAAGCAGCAGAACAGTTTTAGGCCAATGAACAGCATTTCATTGCTCATCACTGCATTACACAGGAACTCACTGGAATTTTTAATAAAGGCATAATGACAATTCAGTGAAAATTCAAATTTGTATAATCTTGACAATCACACTGACAAATAACACATTGTGCAACTGGCTAGGGACGTAATATGTCAGATCGACCATTGTGTGATGAAACTTAGCGAATGAGTAATGTCACCTGGAGAGATCCTCTGGGAAATTGTGATAAAGTGCATTTTCAAGAAATATAAAATGTTAAAGTGAATCACAGAAAGGACAAGCTACAACTAAAAACAAAAATTGCCAATTACATGAGTTTGAGAGGAGAACTGACCAAGCTAAACAAGCTAAACAGACTGAAACATCTGTGTGCGTAAATGAACAGTGGTAAACATTTGAAGGAACAGTGTAAATCACTCAACAAAAGGATATTCCATTGAAACAGACAAAATTTTAACAAGAAACTCACACCTGTCCTCACTCAGGACAAAATGGATCATATTAGATTATGAAGCGGAGAAGATCACCAAAAAGTACTTAAAATCCTGAAGTGCGAGAGTGTTTTAGGAGTAAGTTTTAATGGGGTTGTAAAAGGTCTGTTAGCAGGATGGGGGCAGTTGGCAGAGGAATTCCTGTGAGGGTAGAATGTCACAATAGGAACAGGGAGAGGTGAAGGTGCTGGAGGTGGTGAGAGTGTTACAGAGATGGTCAGGGCCTGAACAGTGTTTCAAACTAAGTACGAATTGTTGCAGCTGGAGGGGTTTGCAGAGGTAGGGAGGGACATATGCATTTTTATTTATTCATTTATGGGATGTGGGTGTCACTGCCTGGACTAACATTCTTTGATCCCAGTCTTAAGTACCCAGAGGACAGCTCAGAGTCAGCCCTCTTGCTGTTGGTCTGGAGTCAAGTGTTGGCCAGACCAGGTGAGAATATTTGTTGTCCTTCCCTAAAGCAGGGAAGTGAACCTGATGAGTTCTTCCTACTGATCAGCAATGCATTTATGGTGACCTTGCCAATGTCTTGTACAGATACATCATGACATCCCAACTCTTACTCTCCATGGTCTGACCAATGAAGGTAACCATCCCAAACGCCTGCTTCATCAGCCTGCCTGACTGTGATGCAACTTTCAAAGAACTGTGCAGCTGCATCCCCGTGTCTCTGACTGACACCACCACCCCGGGCCCGAGCATTAGCTGTACAAGTCCCACCCTGCTTTGTTTCACCACAATGCAACACTTCACATTTATCTAATTAAACTCCATCTGTTATTCTTTAGCCCACTATCCCAGCAGTACTGTTCATCCTGTTGGATCATAGATAACCTTCATCACTGTCCACTTTACCAACAATGTCAGCGTCACCCAAGAAGCTTATTTACCAGGAAACCAACATTCCCATCCAAACCATTTATCCAAATGACAAACAGCAGGGGACCCACTACACCGCTGGTCACATGTCTCCAGTCAGAAAAACAATATGTCTCCCACCACCCTCTGCCCTCTACCATCAAGCCAATTTTGTATCCAGTTGACTAGCTCCTCCTGAATGCCATATCCTTTTACACTGATCTGAACTTATTACCCATTTACCATATGGAACGCAGAACACAGAACAGTACAGCACAAGACCCTTCGGCCATGATGCCATGCCAACCTTTTATCTGACTGTAAGACCAAACTAACTTCCATACCCTCCACTTTACTACCATCCACATGCCTATTCAAAAGTCATATTAAATGTCCCAAAAGTATCTAATTTTACGACCACAATTGTCAGTGCATTCCACCAACCTACTATTCTCTATCCTTTTATCCATCCTCCATTCACCTTAAAATTACACCCCCTTGTAATAGATATTTATGCCATAGGAGAAAAAGTCTCTCACTATTCACTCTCTCTGTGCCTCTCATCACCTTGTTCACGTTTACCAGGTCGTCCTACCCCCTTCTTCACTCCAATGAGAAAAGCCTTAGGTCCCTCAACCTTTCTTCATAAGAAATGCCCTCCATTCCAGGCAGCATCCTGGTAAATCTCCTGTGTACGCTCCTTCCTGTAAAGAGGGGACCAGAATTGAACACGATATTCCAAGTGTGGTCTCACCAGGATGCTATAAAGATGCAGTAAAACCTCACTGTTCTTAAAATTAATCCCCTTGCTAAGGAAAGCCAACATAACATATGCATTTTTAACAACCCTGTCAATGTGCGTGGCAACTTTGAGGGATCTATGAACATGGGCCCCTTAATCTCTCTGATCCTCCACACTGCCAAGCATTCTGCCTTTCACCCTGCATTCTGTATTCAAATTCCACCTTCCAGAATGAATCACTTCACACTTTTCCAGCTTGAACTCCATTTGCCATTTACAGCCCAGCTCTATCTCCTGTCAATGTCCCATTGCAAACTACAACAGCCCTCCACATTATCCACCACTCCACCAGATTGGCAAACTTACTAACCCACTCTCCAACATCCACATCCAAATCATTTATAAAAATCGCAGAGAGCAGAGTCCCAGAGCCGATTGTTACAGAACACCACTGGTCACTGAGCTCCAGGCTCAATACTGTCCATCTGTTGCCATACTCTGTCTTCTCTGGGCCATCCAAACATGTATCCAGACAGACAGATTTCCCTGTATCCCATGCCTCCTTATTTTCTGAATGAGCTTCAACATACACTGCCACATCTTCAAAGAATTCAATAAGGTTTGTGAGGCATGACCTGCCCCTCACAAACCCGTGCTGACTGTCTAACATTTAACTATGGTTTTCCAAATAGTCATAAATTCTGTCTGTTAGAGTCCTCTCCAATAATCTGCACACCACAGACATTAGACCAAATCTGTAATTCCCAGGATTCTACCTCCGGCCCGGACTCTACAAATCTTCCCTCCTCTGCCACATTCCCCGAAAGGGTACTGGAGGGTGGTGGGTGTTACAAAGATAGGGAGGGATATCAGGACAGGAGGGTTTTGAAGACATTAGGAGTGTTGCAGTGCCAAAAGGAGGATTCAGTAATTGTGAGGTCACATGGTAATGAACGCATTTGAGGAGGGAGGGGGGGAGGATTGTTGCAAAATGAAATGTTTCACAGTTTAGGTGTTTCGTTAGGATCGCAAGAGGTTACTGAGTCGGGGACTTTTAAGCACTGGTGGATTTTACATAAACATGGTTTTGGTTGCAATGGCAGGAAGAGGATTCAGGAAGCTGGAGAGTATGGGGTCTGAAAGAAGTTACACAAATGGGAAGAGTTGTCAGAGGTGGAGGTGGTTACAGAGACAGCAATGGTCTGATCTGGAGCAGAGGACCCAGATTGGGAGGGATGTGGAGACGGGAGGTGGTTTCACAGGGAGGGAGGACCATAGAGCCACAGGAGGTTACAGGAATGTGGAGAGCTGCAGGAGATCATGGAGATGGGAAGGTTGGGAGGGATGGAGCAGTTTACAGGGATAAGGATAATGGTAGGACAGTGCTGGTTTCTACTGACAGGGACTATTTAGGGAATGGAGCAGATTACAGAGATAATGTAGGTTGTATAGTCTGGAAGAAAAAACACACATATGGAGGGTAGTCGGGACTGAACAGGTTTAGAGATATCAAAATTCTTAGGTTCTGGTGTTATTTAGACATGGAGGATGTGGAATCGGACGGATTTTCCTGGAGATGAGAACAGCAATTTTGGTTGGAGACAGTTACACAGATAAAGGAGCATGAGTACCCTCCTCCAGTTTGGCCGAAGTGGGCAAGTGTTGTAGGAGAGGTTATCGTGAACACAGATAGGGGTGTAAGGGCTGGAGAAGTTTATGCAGATGATTAGATGGGTGGAAATACTGGAAGAGCTTACATTGACAGGGTGGGTGACAGTGATGAGAGCATGTTACACAGATCGTACGTCCTTTAGGAACTGGATTGGAACAGTCACAAGGATTGGAGTGGGTTCGACAGATCGGAGTGTGGCAGAGACCTGAGAAGATTATAGGGTCTCCACAAACTGATTGTGTCTTTAGGGCTGGAAGAGGTTCGGTAGATACAGAACCCTTAAACCCAATGTATACCATCTTCATTCGCCAGACCAGAGGCTCAATATCCCGCATCTGGCAGGGATCCCTAAACCTGCCATTTTCCCTTCACCCTAACAGTTACATACTGACCCTGGATTTTCAGTATCACACTTTTAAAAGCCTCCCATTTTCCAGTCGTTTCTTTTCCTTCAAACACACTCGCCATTCAACCTCTGCTAGGTCCTGCTTCATGGCCCCAAAACTTGCTGTGTTCCAGCAAAGCTCTTTAACTTGTGGACTTCTCCTATCATTTTTATAGTTATGTTAAAACTAAGACAGTTGCGGTCACTGGACCCAAAGTGCTCTCCGACTGACACTTCAGTCACTTCCTGACCTCGTTTTCTCAGGGGAGATTCAATTTTGGGCCCACCTGTGAAGAGTAGGACCATCTACATATTGGTCAAGTAAACTTTGTTGGACCTATTTGACAAATTGTTACCCACATGGGCCTTTTATTCTCTGAATGCGTAAGTCAATCCAGGGGAAATTTAAATCTCCAATCAATACTACTCTCTTATTCGTACAGCTAACTACAATCTCTCTGCACAACTGCTCTTCTCATACCCGCTGGATATTTGCGTGTCTGTAATACAGTCCCAACAAAGTGACCGCCCCCTTCTTCTTTCTAACTTCTAACCATATGGCCCCATTTGATGACCCTTTAGGTGTATCCTCTCTGACCACTGTTGTTATGTTCTCCCTTATCAAAAGGACAACTTCCCCTCCTCGTTTACTTGTCTTTCTGTCACACTTGTACCTTCTGTATCATGGAACACTGAGCTGCCCTTCTCTCAGCCATGTTTCTGTTATGGCTATAGTATCCCAGTCCCCAGAGCCAATCCATGCTTCTGAACTCACCTGCCTTACCCGTCAGGCCTCGTGTGTCAAAATAAATGCCCTTTAAACCAGAAGTCTTTTCCCTCCCTTGACTGTGCCCCTGGATATCCTGAATAGGAAACTTGCTCTCAGTGGCTGGTGTATTTTCCTCTGACTGCCCGATGGTCTCTCTCTTTTTCAGAATCCCAATCGTCTGGCAAACCAGATTAAGCCTTCCCAGGTAACACTAGCAAATCTCCCTCCCAGATTGCTAGTACCCGTCTGGTTCAAGTCTAACCCGCTCCCCTTGTCCAGATCACCTCTACTGCAGAAGAGATCCCAATGATCCAAGATGTAAAAACCCTTCCCCCTCCACCAGCTCCTCAGGCACTCATTCATCGGCTTATCTTTCTGTTTCCGTATTCACTGGCGAGTGGCACTGGGAGTAATCTGGAGCTCACTGCCCTTGTAGTCCTGCTTTTTACCTTCTTACCTAACTCCCAATACTCACTTGACCAGAACCCACCTAACTGTATCTTTGTCATGTGTACTGATGTGCACAATTACCACTGGTTGTTTGCCCTCCCCCTAGAGAAAAGGGAAAAATCTGACCTCCCCTTGGGAAACAAGGTAGGGAAAGGGACTGAGGTGTTAGTCGGGGAGCACTTTGACAAAGTGACCACAACTGTATTAGTTTGAAAACAGTTATGGAAAAGGACAGGCCTGGTCCATTAGTGAAACAACAACATCGTCCTGCCCCAGTCCAGATGGTATTGGTCAAGAGCTTTTAACAGTTGATTGTGGAGACTATTTGCAGGTAAACGGACCTCAGGCAGGTGGAAAGCTTTCAAAAGAAAGATAAAATGAGAGTTCAGGGTGAGGATATTTCTGTTCGTGTGAAGGACAATGCTGATTACAAGTAGAAAATTCTGGATGACTGGGGATATTGAGGTTCTAGTCAAGAAAAAGGTGGTCCATGTCATATATGGCCAGCTGTATTCCTCAAAGAACATTGTGGGTACCGTAATACAATGAAGACGGAGAGCAGGAGGGCAAGCAGGAGACCTGAGTAAACTTTGGCTGGTAATGCTGAGGAAAATCCAAAGGGATTCTACATGAATACTAACGACGTAAGATTAACTAGGCACAGAATGTGTTCCCTTGAAGATCAATGGGATAATCCATGTGTGGAACCACAGGAGATGGAGATTCGAGGTTTCGGGCATAAGCCCTTCTTCAGGAATCAGGAATGAAGGGCTTATGCCCGAAACGTTGAAGCTCCTGTTCCTTGGATGCTGCCTGACCTGCTGCGCTTTTCCAGCAACACTTTTTCAGCTCTGATCTCCAGCATCTGCAGACCTCACTTTCTCCTCAACCACAGGAGATGGGTGAGATCCTTAATGAAAATTTCACATCAGAACTTAAAGACTGGGGGATGAGGGAAATAAAGTCTTCAAAAGACTCTGCATATATGAATAAGAGTTGCTGGAGATTTAAAAATGCATAAAAAATAGACAAGTCCCCGGAGCTAATCATGTATATCCGAGGACATTGGGGGAAACTCAGGAAGAAGTGCCCCTTAAAGAGGGATTCATATCAGTGACAGCCACGGGTGATGAGCTGGAAGTCTGCACAAGTAGTGTCTCACAAACTTGACTGAGATTGTTGAAGAGGTGACTAAGAAGATACATGATGACAGAACAGGAGACTGTGTCGATTCTGACCACAGCAAGGCCTTGGACAGGGTTTAGCGTGGAACACTGGTTAGTAAGGTTAGATCACATGGGATCAGGGAGAGCTATCCAACTGGATACAAAATTGGCTTGACAGTGGGAGACAGAGGGTGGTGGGAGAGGGTTGTTGTGCAGACTGTGTGCCTATCACCAACAGTGCGCCATAAGGAACAGTACTAGATCCACTGTTATGCATCATTTACAGAAATTATTTCGGGAAGAGCATAGGAGTCATTGTCAGTAAGTTTGTTGATAAAAGTCCGGATAGAACACGGGTTATAGTGGGCAGGGAATACAGTTATCGAGGGGGATCTCGAACAACTGAGCCAGTGGGCCAAGGAATGAAAGATGGAGTTGAATTCAGGTGATGAATTCTGTTAAAACAAACTAGGGAGGACTAACACAATTAATGGTCGGGCCTGGGCAGTGTTGGCGAAGAGATCAAGGAGTCCAGTTACATTGTTCCTTGGATGTGGCATCACACATGGACAGGGTGGGGAAAGGGCATTTGGCAGATTTACTCTCATGGGTCACAGCATTGACTACATGAGTTGGTACATCATGATATGGCTGTATAAGGCATTGCTGGGTCCCCAGTTGGAGTACTGCAGAGAATTCTGATCCTCCTGCTTAAGGAAGCATTTCCTGAAACTGTAAATGGAGCAAAGATTGACGAAGATGTTACTGATACTGGAGGGTTTGACAGAAACTGAGAGGCTGGATAAGGTGGAAAGCAACATGGGGGATGAGATAGATTTGGCATTTTAGGTTAAGGAGAATGCAAAGAAATTCTACAGCACACAAGTCCAAAAAAGCAACTAGATAGACACTAGGGTCCCGCAAAGATCAATAATGCCATCCAAGTGTGGAATCACAGAAGATGGGTGAGACCATAAATGAGCATTTTATGTCAGAAATTACTGCGGGCAAGTCAGTTAAAGAAACAGTGATGGTTTGTAAAGAGTTCTCTTTACAGAAGAGGTGGTGCTGGAGGTCTTAGAACACAAAGGTAGAGAAAGCACTAGGTCCTGAACAAGTGTATCCCAGAACATTGTGGCAAAGTAGTGGCAGAGACCCGAGCAGAAATATTTGTATCATTGTCATTCGATGATACAATCCGCAGGACGATGATTTAAACCACGAGGGATACAGGTACGGTGATTAGCCAATGTCATTACCCCAGGGTAGTGGAGTCCATAACTAGATTGGATCGAAGTGCAGGAGGAGGAGGTGTTAGTAATTCTGCAAAGTCTAAAAATAGATAAGTCCCCGGGGCTGGATGTGATTTATCCTCGGATTCTCTGGGAATCCAAGAAGGAGATTTCCATGCCTTTGGCTTTGAGGTTTATGTCGTCATTGTTTACTGGAATAGTGCCAGAAGGCTGGAGGAGAGCAAATGTTGTCCCCTTAGAATAGATTACTTACAGTGTGGAAACAAGTCCTTCGGCCCAACAAGTCCACACCGACCCTCTGATGAGCAGCCCACCCAGACCCATTACCTTACATTTATCCCTTCACCTAACACTATGGGCAAGAGTGCTGGAAAGGCTTGTAAGGAATAGGATTTATATTCATCTGGAGATGAGTAAGTTGATTAGAGATAGTCAACACGATTTTGTGAAGGGTAGGTCGTGCCTCACAAATCTTATTGAGGTCTTTAAAAGGAGAACAAAGACAGAGATGGATGAGGGTAAAGCAGTTGATGTGGTGTATATGTATTTCAGTAAGGCGTTTGTTCAGGTTCCCCATGGTAGGCTATTGCTGATAATACGGAGGCATGGGATTGTGGGTGATTAAACAGTTTGGATCAGAAATTGGCTCACTGAAAGAAGACAGAGGGTAGTGGTTAATGAGAAAGATTGATCCTGGAGTTCAGTTACTAGTGGATACTGCCAGGGTGTGTTTTGGGTCCACTGTTGCTGTCATTTATATAAATGACCTGAACGAGGGCATTGAAGGATGGGTTAGTAAATTTGCAGAAGACACTAAGTTTGGTGGAGATGTGGATAGTGACGAAGGATGTTGCAGGTTACAGAAAGTTATAGATAAGCTGCACAGCTAGACTGAAAGTTCACGAATGGAGTTTAATGTGGAAAGTTGTGAGGCGACTCACTCTGAAGGGAGTAACAGGAACACAAAGTACTGGGATAATGGTAAGATTGTTGGTAGTGTAGATGAACAGAGAGATCTCTATGTACATAGATCCTTGAAAGTTGCCACCCAGGTTTAAGAAGTCATTCGGTGTGTGAGCTTGTATTGGTAGAGGGATTGAGTTTCAGAACCATTAAATGATGCTGCAGCTGTACAAAACTCTGGGTGTGGCCACATTTGTTCAGGTCACTGCATTACAGGATGGATGTGTAAGCTTTGGAAATGATTCAAAGGAGATTTACTTGGAAGTTACCTGGTATGGAGGGAAGGTCTGATGAGGAAAGGCTGAGGGACTTTAAGCTGTTTTTGTTCATGAGAATGTGTTTGAGGTCAATTAATTGAGATATATAAAATTTATATATCTCAGGTAAGATGGGTTGGACAGTGAGAGCCTTTTCTCTTGGATGGCGATGTCTAGCACGAGGGGAGATAGCTTTAAATTGAGGTATATTAAATTAATAAATAGATACGGGATAGATGCCAGCAGTAGGTTCTTTACTCAGAATAGTCGGGGCCAACTTTAAAGACATTTCAATGGTCTTTGGGTAGACATATGGACAGGAATTGGAATAGAGTTGGTTCGATTGTCTTCAGATTGGGTCCACAGGTTGGCGCAAAATCGGAGACAGAAGGGGCTGTATTGCAGTGTCATGTTCTGTGTTCTAGTGGGCATAAATGTGTGATGGAAGAGGAAAGACTTAAAAGAGATATTAGGAGAACATTTTCTACACAGAAGATGGTGCAGGTATGGAATGAGCTTCCAGGGGAAGTGATAGAGAAAAGTACAATTACAACATGTAAAAGTTGGGCAGGTACATGGGGAGAAGAAGGTTTGAAGGGATACTGGTCAAATGCAGGGAAACGCGACTCGTTCATGGACTCTGGTCAGCATGGACTAGTTGGGTTGAAGGAACAGTTTCCTTGCTGCATGGCTCTGTCTCCAGTTATTGGAGGAGGAGACTACCGAGATCAGGAATGTTGTGGACACTGAAGCAAGTTACAGCGACAGGGATGGTAGTCCAGAATGCAGTACATTTCAAATATGTGGAGGGACTATTGGGCTTGGAGGAGGTTACAGAAATAGGAACTGTTATAGGAGTTACAAATTATTGAAGACACTAGTGCACAAGACATTCCATAGATACAGTGTTGCAGAGTAGTGAGTCTTAGTATTACAGAACTTACAGTAGGAGTGGTGATTGAGCCTGGGGTGTGTGTGAACTGTGCTCCCCCTCCAGCACTGTACCTGTGTCATGTCTTGTTAGCCAATGTTTGGAGCCCTCTTGTTGCTCTCTGTTCTGTGCACTGAGAGTGATCTTACCTCACTGCAGGATTTATTGAGGGCTCCAAATCTCCCTGCCTTTTGTCTCTCTGGCTGACCAAAAATCTTCAATGTGGTAAAGGACGAGACACCCAGCAGCTGGGAAGTCTATTGGGTCTGACCCTTCCTGAGTACCTACAGGAGAGAGAGGAATTGACAGAATGGGAAATTAGACTGATGTGGTGAGGATTAAAAATGGCACTGAGTACCACCATACAGATCTGGAAAATCCCAGTCTCCATCCCTGGCCTGTGCTCCCTCATCTCTTTGGAGTGGAGAATTCTGTTGGCTCAGGATCTGGTGCAGCTGCTATATATATATATATATATATATATATAAATTAAAGAGAGAGCGCGAAAGCAAGAGCGAGATACTAAGTGATATCACCAGAGTGCTGGAAGATATCAGGAACACATAATTGTGTTGGAAGAACAGGTTTTACTTCATCATGCCCTGATATAACTGGTCAAGAATGAGCAACCTGTGAGCAGGTGAAGTGATGGCCTTGTGATATTATTGCTAGAGCATGTATCCCAAACCTCAGCTAATGTTCAAGAGATGCAGGCTGGAATCCCACCATCAGAAGTGTTGGAATTTGAAATCAATAATTTTAAAAATAGTAATTAACAATCCACATATAAGTATGAGACCATTACTGATGTACAAAAAACCCAAACACTTGTCCTTTCGAGAAGGATATCTGTCCATCCTCACATGGTCTGTACGACATACCCACAGCAAAGTGTTTGCCTCTCAATTATCCTCTGAAATGGCCGAGCAAGTTACTCAGCTCAAGAGCAGCTCGGGCTGGGCAAGATAAGGCTGGTCAGCCAGAGACACCCACATCCCATACCTGATTTAAAAAAATAATCTGTTCGGATAGTCCCCCTGGAACCGTGCTGGGAGCAGGGTCCTGGCCAATCATGTCGGTAGGTTTATGGACAGAGCTTTCAACCGACAGAGAGGATGCTGGACAGGATTCAGGTGAAAGGATCTTTCTAAATCCAAAGAGAAAAGGTGACGCATCGGAACAGCATGGAATATGGCTGCAGACAAGCAGAAAGGAACAGGATGGGACCAAGTTTAACTAAAATTGTACATTAGTGAATAGATTTGTTGCAAAAAATTGTGGGAAAGAGTAAGTTATGTATTTTTAATAGACAACGTCGCTGCAATAAGGTCGATGGATTTGTGACAGAGATAAAAGAGATTTCGACAGCAGGGAGACATGGATACAGGGTGAACAAAAATATTCAATGGTTCACAATCTTGTGCAAACTCAGGCAAAATGGATAACGCTAACAATAATGGATAACAAAGGCATTACAGAGAAAGCATTTGACCGCAGATCATGAAGTAGAGTCAGTCTGAATGTAAATTCTGGCTACTACTTGCCAAGGACACAAGCAGCAGAACAGTTTTAGCCACCGAACAACATTTCATTGCTCATCACTGCATTACACAGGAACTCATTGGAAATTTTAACAAAGGCTTGGGGATAATTCAGTGAAACTTCAATATTCATTTAATCGCGTATAGTCGATTCTCCTGCTCCTCGGATGCTGCCTGGCCTGCTGTGTTTTTCCAGCACCACATTTTTCAACTCTGGTACTCCGGCATCTGCAGTCCTCACTTCCTCCTATTTGCATAAACTTGTCAATCACACTAACAACAGTGACATTGGAAGAGGAGTTGGGAGATTTTTTTTAGGTGCTTCTTTGAGAAACACATTGTCCAACTGGCTACAACATAACTATCTCAGATCAACTTTTGTGTGATGAAACTTAGTGACGGAGTAATGTCACCGGGAGAGACCCTCCGGGAAATTTTGATAAAGTGCAGTTTAAAGAATTATAAAGTTTTAAAGTGAATCACAGAAAGGACAAATTACAACTGGAAATAAAAATAGCCAGCAACATGAGGTTGAGAGGAGAACTGACCAAGATAAACAGGCTAAACAAACTGAAATGTGTGTCTGTAAATGAACAGTGAAAAACATTTAAAGGGACAGTGAGACATATTCAACTAAAGGACATTCCATTGAAATGGATCAAACCTCAGCAAGAAATTCCCACCCGTCCCTCACTCAGGACAAAATGGATCATGTTAGATTATGAGGCTAAGAAGATCACCTTAACAAAAGCTTAGGGATAATTCAGTGAAACTTCAATCTTCGTATAATCTTGTCAATCACACTGACAACAGTGATATTGGAAGAGGAGTTGGGAGATTTTTTTTCAGTGTTTCTTTGAATAACACATTGTGCAACTGGCTAGGGATGTAACCATGTCAGAGCGACCGTTGTGTGATGGAACTTATTGACTGAGTAATGTCACCTGGCGAGATCCTCCGGGAAATTGTGATAAAGCGCAGCTCAAAGGAATTTAAACTTTTAAAGTGAATCACAGAAAGGACAAATTACAACTAGAAACAAAAATAGCCAGTTACATGAGGTTGAGAGGAGAACTGACCAAGATAAACAGGCTAAACAAACTGAAATGTGTGTCTGTAAATGAACAGTGGAAAACATTTGAGGGACAGTGAAAAATACTCAACAAAAGGACATTCCATTGAAACATATCAAACCTCAGCAAGAAATTCCCACTCGTCCCTCACTCAGGACAAAATGGATCATGTTAGATTATCAGGCTGAGAAGATAACCAAAAAATACTTAAAATCCTGAAGTAAGAGAATATTTGAGGAGTAAGTGTTAAAGGGATTGCAAAGGGTCAGCTAGCAGGAGGAGGGCAGTGGGAAGGGGAATCATGATCAGGGTTTAATGATACGACAGGAACAGGGAGAAGTGAAGATGCTGGAGGTGGTGAGAGTGTTACAGAGAGTGGTCCGGGCCTGAATGGTGTTACAAAGCCAGTACGGATTGCTGAAGATTGAGTGGTTTGCAGAGATAAGGAGGGGCATACATATTTTAATTTATTACTTAATGGGATGTGGGTGTCACTGATTGGACCAGCATTCTTTGTCCCACTGCGAATTGGCCAGAGGATAGCCCAGAGTCAGCCATATTGCTGTGGGTCTGGAGTCACATGTTAGCCAGACCTGGTTAGAATGTCAGATGTCCTTCACTAAAGGAGGTCAGTGAACCTGATGAGTTCTTCCTGCATATCAGCAATACTTTTATGGTGACCTCACCAGGGTCTAGTACAGATACAACATGGTAAAAACAAGGGCAGCAGATGCTGTAAACCAGAGTCAAGATGATAGTGGCGCTGGAAAAGCACAGCAGGTCAGGCAGCATCTTGACATCCCAACTCTTACTCTCAATGCTCTGCCCAATGAAGGTAACCATCCCAAACGCCTGTTTCACCAACCTGTCTACCTGTCACACTACTTTCAAAGAACTGTGTACTTGCATCCCTGGGTCACTGACTGACAACACTACCCAGGACCCGAACATTAACTGTACGAGTCCCACCCTGGTTTATTTTACCAAAATGGAACATTTTGCATTAATCTAATTAAACTCCATCTGTATTCTTCAGCCCACTATCCCAGCAGTACTATTCATCTTGTTGAACCACAGACAACCTTCTTCACTGTCCATTTTACCACCAATTTCAGTATCACCCAAAAAAAACTTACCAGGAAACCAATATTCCCATCTAAACCATTTATCCAAATGACAAACAACAGGGGACCCACTCCACCGCTGGTCACATGTCTCCAGTCAGAAAAACAACATGTCTCCCATCACCCTCTGTCTCTGACCATCAAGCCAATTTTGTATCCAGTTGACTAGCTCCTCCTGAATGCCATATTCTTTTACATTGATCTGAGCTTATTATCCAGTTTACAATACAGAACGTAGAACACAGAACAAGACAGCACAAGACCCTTCGGCCATGATGCCATGCCAACCTTTTAACCAACTGTGAGATCAACCTAACCTACATAACCTTCATTTTACTATCATTCATGTGCCTAACCAAGAGTCTATTAAATGTCCTGTTACACCCACCCACCACTCTCTGTGTAAAGAACTTACATCTGAAATCTCCCCTTACCCATCCTCCAATCACCTTAAAATTATGCTTCCTTGTACCATGTATGCCATGGGATAAAGAAGTCTCTCACTATTTACTCTATCTATGCCTCACACCATCTTGTTCACCTCTACCAAGTCGCCCCTCACCCTTCTTTACTCCAATGAGAACAACTGAAGCTCCCTCAGCCTTTCATCATAAGACATGCTCTCCAGTCCAGGCAACGTCCTGGTAAATCTCCTCTTTACCCTCTCTGAAGCTTTCACATCCTTCCTGTAATGAGGGGATCAGAACTGAACGCAATATTCGAAGTGGGGTCTAAACAGACCTCTATAGAGCAGCAGCATAACCTCACGGCTTTAAAACTCAATCCCCCAGCTAATGAAAGCCAATACAACATATTCCTACTTAACATGATCAGTTTGGGTGACAAATTTGACAGATCTCAGGTCATGACATCCAAGATCCATTTGTTCCTCCACACTATCAATTATTCTACCTTTACCCCTGTATTCTGCAAAATGAGTCACTTCACACTTTTCCAGATTTGACTTCATCTGCCACTTCTCAGCCCAGCTCTACATCCTGTCAATGTCCCAATGCAAACTACAACAGACCTCCACACTATTCACCACTCCACCAACCTTCGTCTCATTAGCAAAGTTACTCGCCAACTCTTCCACTCACACATCCAAGCCATTCATAAAATCACAAAGAGCAGAGGTCCTGTAACCTCTCCCTGCAGAAATCCACTGGTCACCGAGCTCCAGGCTGAATGCTTTCCATCTGTCATCACCCTCTGTCTTCTATGGGTCAGGAATTCTGTATCCAGATAGACAGGTTTCCATGTTTCCCATTCTCTGTACTTTTCCAAAGAGCCATAAATGCATTTTGTCACATTCTCAAAGGATTCAATAAGATTTGTGAGGCATGACCTGTCCATTATAAAGCCATGCTGACTTTCTCTAATCAAATTATGGTTTTCCAAGGAATCATAAATCCTGTCTCTCAGCGTCCTCTCCAATAATCTGCACATCACAGACAGAAGACTGACAGGTCTGTAGTTCCCAGGATCTCTATTCCCTTTCTTGAAAAACGCATGGCTGATTCACCTAACCTGCTCATCTTTGGACTGTGCGTGGAAACCAGAACACCTCTCGGAAACCATGCAAACATGGAGAAAATGTGCAACCTCCAGACAGTCAGTGGCCTGGGGCTGGAATCGAAATCGTGTCCCTGGTGCTGTGAGGCAGCAGTGCTAACCACTGAGCCACCGTGCTGGCCCATGTAACTCTCTAGAGTCCTGCTTCTGATCCTTGGTTCCTCATCCTTAATTTAGTTTCCTTGTTTCTCTTGACTAGATGTTCTACATCGCTTGGAACCTTCGCAAATGCTTTGTTGAAGTCCATGCAGACAACATTGACTGCTCTGCCTTCATCCATCTCTTGGCCATCTCCTCAAAGAGTCAATCCTGTTTGTGAAACACGGTTTTCCACTCACAAAGCCATGGTGACTTTCTCTGATCAGCCCTTGCCTTTCCAAATATATGTAGCTCCTTTCTCTCAGAATCTCCTTCAGCAACTTACCCAGCACTGGGCTCACGGGGCTGTAATTTCCTGGCGTTTCTCTTCAGCCCTTAAGTGATGGAATAGCATTAGCCGCCCTCCAGTCTTCCAATCAGTCTATCAACACTGTGTCTGTTGATAATATAAATATCTCTGTTAGGGACACCGCAATCTCTTCCCTAGCTTCCCATAATATTCAAGGATAGACCTAATGAGCTACTGAGGATTGATCTACCTTTATTTGTTGTAGGATTCTAGCACTTTCTCTTCTCTGATGAGGATTCCTTCCAAGATATTGCTATTTATTGCCCCAAGTTCCCGAGCTTCCATGTCGTTCTCCACAGTAACTTCTGACAACACTATTTTGTCTAATATCTCACCCACCACCTGATAGTTAAGGGGCCCTATTCTCTACCAAGTTACTCCTTAGCCCTTATTGAAACTTGTGTAAAGGTTCCTGGAAATTTAAATAAACCGTATCCTCGGTCCAGCCACTCCTACACCCGTATCTATTCTGCCATTTATATTCACACCAATAAAAATAAAATCCAGAAGGATCAAAAACACATTCTCTTTTTATTAAATGTGTTTCTAAGGGCCCAGTTATTGTTTATTGACATATCCTTTCTAACACATTCCAGCTCCCGATTTGGAATTGTCAGGCTAACACGATTTGGTTTCAGACTGACAGCAGAAAGGGTTATAGGAGTTTTATTTATCCATCTGAAAAAGGTAGCTTACAGGTTCAACAAGTAATAGAGGCTTTGGAATTAAGGAGGGTCGTGGTGTCTGAAGAACAATATGGAGATGGGGAATGATGTGGGGCTTGAAAGAGGCCAAAGAGATATGGCGGGCTGTTGGGATTGAAGGAGGTTACACAAATCAGGAGGATCATATTACTTAAAGTGTGGAAACAGGCCCTTCGGCCCAACAAGTCCACACCGACCCACCAAAGCACACCCACCCAGACCCATTCCCTTACGTTTACCCCTGCACCTAACACTATGGGCAATTTAGCATGGCCAGTTCAACTAACCTGCACATTTTTGGATTGTGGGAGGAAACCGGAGCATCTGGAGGAAACACACTCAGACACGGGGAGAATGTGCAAACTCCATACAGTCAGTGGCCGGAGGCGGGAAATGAACCCGGGTCTCTGGCGCTGTGGGACAGCAGTGCTAACCACTGTGCCACCGTGCCGCCCACTAAGATTGAAGGAGGTTACTCTGAATGGGAGGGTCGTCAGGTCTGGATGAGATTATGGAAATAGAGAGGGTCGTGGGGATCTTTGGAGGTTATGGAGTTAGGGAGGTTTGTGGGGAATGATTCAGGTTACATGGATAGGAAGAGTCATGGGGACTGAAGGAGTTTTTGAAGATAGGGAGGGCTGTAGGGATTGAAGGGGCTTACAAAATTGGGATGACTGTGGGGAGTGAAGGAGGTTATGGAGATAGTAAGTTTATAGAGAAGCACAGGAAAGAAGAGCAGGTATCGGCCATTTGACCACAGAGTCGGTCCCACCATTCAATATGATCACGGCTGATCATCTAACCCCGTACAGTATTCCTTCCACACCTTACTCTGATATTATAGTGACTACTGGCATTTAGTGATACAGTGGGTTGTAGTAACTGGGACAGGGGTGTGTCTTACAGAGATAGGACGGGATGTGGAAGCTGGAACAGGTGACAGGTACAGGGAAGATTTTAGGAAAGGGAGGACTTTACACAGATTTGGAGGAATGACTGGAAGGGACGTGGTGACAATCACAGGGACGATTTTGGAAGCTCGATCTGAGACAGGTACAGCTGAGAACACAAGTGAGTGAAACAGTCAGGGCAGGCAGGGACAAGGTAGGACTAATAAATTAAACTGTATTTATTTCAATGCAAGGGGCCTAACAGGAAAGGCAGATGAACACAGGGCATGGTTAGGAACATGGGATTGGGATCTCATAGCAATTATAGAAACATGACTCAGGGATGGGCATGACTGGCAGCTTAATGTTCCGGGATATAAATGTTACAGGAAGGATAGAAAGGGAGGCAAGAGTGGAGGGGAAGTGGAATTTTTGATAAGGGATAGCATTACAGCTGTGCTGAGGGATGATATTCCCAGAACTACATCCAGGGAAGTTATTTGGGTGGAACTGAGAAATAAGAAAGGGATGATCACCTTATTGGGATTGTATTATAGACCCCCAATAGTCAGAGGGAAATTTAGAAACAAACTTGTAAGGAGACCTCAGCTATCTGGAAGAATAATAGGGTAGTTACTGTAGGGGATTTTAACTTTCCAAACATCGACTGGGATTGCCATAGTGTTAAAGGTTTAGATGGAGAGGGATTTCTTACGTGTGTACAAGACAGTTTTCAGATTCAGTATGTGGATGCACCTATGAGAGAAGGTGCAAAACTTGACCTACTCTTGGGAAATAAGGCAGGGCAGGTGAGTGAGGTGTCAGTGGGGGAGCACTTTGGGACCAGCGACCATAATTCTATTCGTTTCAAAATAGTGATGGAAAAGGATAGACCAGATCTAAAAGTTGAAGTTCTAAATTGAAGAAAGGCCAATTTTGACGGTATTAGGCAAGAACTTCCGAAAGTTGATTGGAGGCAGATGTTCGCAGATAAAGGGACGGCTGGAAAATGGGAAGCCTTCAGAAATGAGATGACAAGAATCCAGAGAAAGTATATGCCGGTCAGGATGAAAGGGAAGGCTGGTAGGTATAGGGAATGCTAGATGATGACAGAAATTGAGAGTTTGGTTAGGAAAAAGAAGGAAGCATATGTCAGGTATAGATAGGATAGATCGAGTGTAGGGGTATACTTAAGAGGGAAATCAGGAGGACAAAACGGGGATATGAGATAGCTCTGGCAAATAGAATTAAGGAGAATCCAAAGAGTTTTTTACAAATGTATTGAGGGCTAAGGGAAACTACGGAGAGAATAGGGTCCCTCAAAGGGCAGCAAGACGTCCTTTGTGTGGAGTCACTGAAAATGGGGGAGATACTAAATGAAAATTTTGCATCAGTATTTACTGTGGAAAAGGATATGGAAGATATAGACTGTAGGGAAATAGATGGTGACATCTTGCAGAATGTCCAGATTACAGAGGAGGAAGTGCTGGATGCCTTGAAACTGTTAAAGGTGGATCGAGGACCTGATCAGTTGTACCAGAGAACTCTGTGGGAAGCTAGAGAAGTGATTGCTGGGCCTCTTGTTGAGATATTTGTATCATCGATAGTCACAGGTGAGGTGCCGGAAGATTGGAGGTTGGCAAACGTGGTACCACTGTTGAAAAAGGGCGGTAAAGACAAGCCAGGGAACTATAGATCGGTGAGCCTGAACTGGTTGTGGGCAAGTTGGTGGAGGGAATCCTGAGGGACAGGACGTACGTGTACTTGGAAAAGCAAGGACTGATTCGGGATAGTCAACATGGCTTTGTGCATGGGAAATCATGTCTCACAAACTTGATTGAGTTTTTTGAAGAAGTAACAAAGAAGATTGATGAGGGCAGTGCAGTGGATGTGATCCATATGGACTTCAGTCAGGTGTTCGACAAGGTTCCCCATGGGAGACTGATTAGAAGGTTAGATCTCATGGAATACAGGGCGAAGTAGCCATTTGGATACAGAACTGGCTCAAAGGTAGAAGGCAGAGGGTGGTGGAGGAGGGTTGTTTTTCAGACTGGAAGCCTATGACCAATGGAGTGCCACAAGGATCAGTGCTGGGCCCTTTACCTTTTGTCATTTACATAAATGATGTGGATGCGAGCATAAGAGGTACAGTTAGTAAGTTTGCAGATGACACCAAAATTGCAGGTGTAGTGGACAGTGAAGAGGGTTACCTCAGATTACAACAGGATCTGGACCAGATAGGTTAATGGGCTGAGAAGTGGCAGATGGAGTTTAATTCAGACAAATGCGAGGTGCCGCATTTTGGGAAAGCAAATCTTAGCAGGACTTATACACGTAATGGTAAGAACCAAGAGAGTGTTGTTGAATAAAGAGACCTTGGAGTGTAAGTTCATAGCTCCTTGAAAGTGTAGTCGCAGATGGATAGGATAGTGAAGAAGGCATTTGGGATGCTTTCCTTTATTGGTCAGAATATTGAGTACAGGAGTTGAGAAGTCATGTTGTGGCTGTACAGGGCATAGGTTAGGCCACTGTTGGAATATTGCGTGCAATTCTGGTCTCCTTCCTATCAGGAAGATGTTGTAAAACTTGAAAGGGTTCAGAGAAGACTTACAAGGATGTTGCCAGGGTTGGAGGATCTGAGCTACAAGGAGAAGCTGAACAGGCTTGGGCAGTTTTCCCTGGAGTTGATGGCCAATCCACCTCTCGTGCAAATGTGGAGCTATGGCAGAAAAAACCCACATAGTCAGGGAGGAGAACATGCAAAGTCCACACAGGCAGTCAGCCAAGGCTGGAAGTGAGTCCGGTTCCAGGCACAGTGAGGCTGATTATACAGAGCACTGCAGAGATTGGACCAGGTTACAAAGTTCACAAGGATTATTGGAACAGGAGAAGAATATAGTCAGGAACAGGAGAACGTTACATAGATGGTGTCCATGAAAGGGACTGGAGGAGGCTAACGCAATAGGGAGGGTTGTGGATTCTCTCGGCAATTAGAGGTACGGACGGTTGGGGAGACTTGATGAAGTTAGTATACTCAGAGTTGTACACACTGGGTGAGTTTACCGAGTTAGCAAGGATTCTATGGACTGGCTGAGGTTATGGACAGATGCAGTTGTGGGAATGAGAGTTGTTACAACAATTGAGAGGATACTTCAGACACATGGATGGTTTTAGTGGCTGCAGGATGTTTGAGAGCTAAGGAGGCTAGAACTGACTGGAGGTGGTCAGAGGTAAGGAACATTGTAGTGATGGGAGTTAGTCACAGAGACAGAGAACATTGAAGAGAGAGAGAGAGGGCAAGGTTACAGGTGTCAGGAGCATTCAGGTGGCTTCAGAACAATATACAAATGGAGGGTTGGCAGGAAAGGCTGTAGGAACTGGAGAACTCTGTACAGACAGTGAGGTGAAAGGGATGGTGGAAGGTTAGAGGTAATGAGGTGCTGTAGGACAGGATGGAGAAGTGCTGTTGGGACTGGAGAAGGCTACAGTGACATCATGTGCTGGAGAGGCTAGAGGAAGGTACACAGAGGGGGAGGTCAGTAAGGGCTGGATGATACAGACGGAATGGGCTGTAGGTACTGGACAAGATGACAGAAATTATGTTTTTTATAGCGTTTTGCTGATAGTGGTCATAACACTAGGTTTCAAAGTCATTTTGGAAAAAATATAAAAATAGGGCAGATGTGAAGAGGCCAAATTTGTGGAAGCCCCCTCATCATTAGAATATCACTGTCACTGGGCATTATCATTATCACGAGACAGGATCTGGCAAACACAGACTGGGAGGAAATATTTGCTGTTGGGTTCATATTCGGAAAGAGGAAGTATGTCAAAGTGATACAGGGAGAATTCAAGGCCAGTGTGTTCTGCGAAGAGTGAATGATAAAGGCAGTAACTCCAGTGAATACTGGTCAAGCGATATCCTGAGCTTGATAAAGGAAGTACAATGCGATGAAAACAGGCAAATACCGACCAACGTATAAAAAATGCAGGGGATTCTTAAAATGAAGGGCAAATAATGGGCATGAAATATCTTTGGCAGATACTGTTATGGAGAGGCCGCAAGGTATTTAATGAGTATAGTTAGAGGAAGATGATTCCCAGGTAAACAGCGAGGCTTGTTAGGAACCAAAGGGACAATCTGTACATGGAGCCAGAGGAAGTAGGTGAGGTCTTCAATGAATACTTCCCATCTGTATTCACACAGGAGAAAGGCATTGTCGTTGGGGATTTCAGTTGGGACGGTGAGGTGCTAGAACATGAAAAGAGGATTAAGGAAGAGGTATTAAATGTTTTCACACGCATAAAGGTGGAGTAATCCCCAGCCCAATGAAATTTATCCCAAGCTGCTATGGGAGGGAAGGCAGGAGATTGCTGGGGCCCTGGTGGATATATTTAATACTTTGCTGGCCACAGGTGAAGTGCTGAATGACTGGAGGATCACTAATGTGGTACCTTTGTTCAAGAAGGGCAGCAGGGCTAGGCAAGGAAATTACACAGCAGATAGTCTGGCAGCAGGGGGAGCGAAATTATTAGGAACAATTGTCAGGATAAATCGACACTTCCAAAGGCAAGAATCACTTTGACAGCATCATAACGGATTTGGTAGAGGGAGATCCTGTCTGAGGAATTCACTTCAGTTTTTTTTTAAAATAGTGTTTTAAAATATTTATGAGAGCAGTGCAGATGATGTGGTTTACATGGACTTGAATAAGGCCTTTGACAAGGTCCCTCATGGAAGGCTGGTCAAAACGTAAAGAGCCATTGGGATCCAAGGCAAGTTGGCAAATTGGATCCACAATTAGTGGATAGTCTTCTTCGTGTCTGAAATTCTTTCAACAGTGGGTGTACCACAGGGATCTGTGCAGGAACTATTGCTGGTTATTATGTACATTAATAACTTGGATGTGAAAGCAGAAAGAATCATTAGTAGGTTTGCAGATGATATGAAAGGTGAGGGCAATGGTCTCAGACTGCAGCCTAATGTCCATCAGATGATAAACTGTGTAGAGTAATGGCAGATGGAGTTTACTTCTGATCACTGTGAGGTAATGCACTGTGGGAAGTCTCATAAACGAAGGATATACATCATGAATGGTAGGTCCTCTTAGAGTACCGAGGAACACAGGGACCTTGGTGGGCAAGTCCCTGGATGTCTGAAGGTGTCAGAACAGGTAGACAGGGTGGGGAAGACACTTGAACTGGGATCAGGAAAGGGACCCATATCCTGGTGGGGCGAATTGTTCGAGCTGCTTGAGAGGATATAAACTCGTCTGGCACTGTGTTGGACCTTAAACAGTCGTAAGGCCAGACAGAAGATTGAGGTTGGTACACAAGTTAAAGAGAGCAATTTCAGCAGACAAGGCAGGCAAGAATATAGCAGGAAATGGGGGAAAACTGATGATTAAACTGCATTTATTTCAATGCAAGGGGTCTGACAGCTAAGGAAGATGAACTCATGGCATGGATTGGAACAGCGGATTGGGAAATTATAGTTATTACAGAAACACAGCTGAGCGAGGGTCAGGACTGGCAGCTGATTGTTTCAAGATAGAGGAACTGCAGGAAGGGGAGGCAAGAGAGGACGCGTGATGTTGGGTTTTGATTGCATGAATCATCACAGCAAGACTTAGAGAGGATATTCCTGTGGGATTGCCCAGTGACGCTATGTTAGTGGAACTTAGAAATAAGAATGGGTCATCACTTTGATACGATTGTCCTACTGACCCCGAATAATCCGTGGCAGACTGAGGAACAAATATATCAGGAGATCTCAAGTATCAATCAGAATAAAAGGGCTGTCATGGTTGGGGTTTTTAAACTTTCCAAACCTAGACTGGGACTGCCAGTGTTCAGTATTTGCAAGGGAGGAATTTGCTAATTGTGTTCCAGGATCTCCCAATCAATATGTAAATGGACTGAAAAGAGAAATGGGTAAAATCTGACCTCCCCTTGGGAAACAAGGTAGGGAAAGGGACTGAGGTGTGAGTGGGAATGCATTTTGACAAAATGACCACAATTCTATTAGCTTGAAAATAGCAAAGGAAAAGGACAGGTCTGCACCACCAGTTCAAGTTATAAAATGGGGCCAGAGCAATCTTGATAATATCAAACGGGAACTTTCAAAATGTGACTGGGGAGTCTATTTGCAGGAAAAGGGAAGTCCGGCAACTGAATATTTTAAAAGTGAGTTAAATTGAGGGATCACCACCAGTATGTTCCTGTTTGTGTGCAGCTCAATGCTGACAGCATTCGGAAACACTGGCTGTCTATTCAGGGTCTGGTCAAGGAAAAGGGGCACATGTCAGGTTTCGCCAGCTGGATCAAGGGAATCCCTGAGGATCACACGGGCTGGAGGAATACACTTTGGGTGGAAATCAGGAATGCAGAAAGGGTACATGAAATAGCCTCAGCAGAGAAGGAGAAGGAGAATCCAAAAATGATTGTATAAATATATTGAGTAAAAGAGTAACTCAAGACAAAATAGTGTTCCTTAAAGATCAATGAGACCATTGATGTGTGGAACCGCAGGATATGGCTAAGACCTTAAACACATTTTTTACTCCAGAACTTACTGTGGACAAACACTGGGGAACTCAGGGAACAAGAGTAATACATTAGACCACATTTGGAGTTCACTGCAATTCCAGTCTCCCTGCTATAGGAAGGAGGTTGTGCAGCCTGAAAGTGTTCAGAAAAGATTTACAAGATGTTGCCGGGGTTGTTGCTGAATAAGCTCGGGTTATTTTCACTGGAGCATCGGAGACTGAGGGGTGACCTGTCAGAGGTTTATATAAACATGAGGGGTATGGATTGGGTAAACATTCAAGGTCTTTTCGCAGAGGTTGGGGAGTCCAAAACTAAAGGGCATATGTTTAAGGTTAAAGGGGAAATGTTTAAAAGGGACTGAAGGGACAGCTTTTTTATGCACACGGTGATGTGTGTATGGAATGAGCTGAGAGAAAGTAACACATACTGATACTATGACAACATTTAAGGGATGGATGGGTATGTGAATAATAAGGGTTTAGATGTACATGGGCCAAATGCTGGTAAATGGGATGGACTTATTTAGATCTTCTGGTCAGCATGGATGAGTTGGGCCGAAGGGTCTGTTTCCCTTGTACATCTCTATGGCTTGAAAAAGAGGGCATGTTATAGAAGAGGTGGTGCTGGACGTTTTAAAACACAAAGTTGTTGAAAGCCCCAGGACCTGATTAAGTGTATCACAGGATATTGTGGGATGTTAGGGAAGAAATTGAGGAGCCCCTAGCAAAGATATTTTTACCAATGACAGCCATGTGTGATGGGCTGGAAGGCTGGAGGGTGACATAGTGGACAGTGAAGGTGGTTTGCTAAGATTACAAAGGGATCTTGATGATATGGGTGAATGAGCTGAAAAATTGTAGATAGACTTCAATATGAATAAATGCCAGGTAATGCACTTGGTAAAACATACAAGGGTAGAGCTTATACAATTACTGCTCGGGCCTCGGTTAGTGTTTTTGAGCAGAGGGAACTCCGAGTTCAGATACATAATTCTTGAAGTTTGCATCACAGGATGGATAAGACAGTGGTTTGCATGCCTGAATATTGCTCAGTCCATTGAGTGTAGGATTTGGGACATCATGTTGAGATTGCACAGACATTGGTGAGGCCTGTTCTGCAATATTCTGTCCAGTTCTGGTCGCCCAGTTATAGGGAGGATATTATTAAGTTGCAGGGGGTTCAGAAGAGATTTACCAGGAAATTGCTGGATACGGAAGGCTTGAGTTCTGCAAAATGGCTGGATAGGCTGAGTCTTTTTTCACTGGAGCCTGAAGGTTGAGACGTGATGTTATAAAAGTTAATTTTAAAAAATAAGGTATATAGATTGATTTAATGGTAGTTGTCTTTAACACAGGATGGGGGACTCGCAAAAGGAGGGACCACGTCTTAAAGTTTAGAAGAGAGCGATGTTCAAAAAAAGACATGGGGGCAAATTGTTACACAGTGGGTGTTTTGATTGCGGAATGAACTTGCTGAGGAAAGGCTGGATGTGGGTACAATTACAACGTTTAAAAGACAGAGATACCAAATGAGTATTTTGCATTAGTTTTTACTGTGGAAAAGGACATGGAAGATAAAGAATGTAGGGAAATAGTTGGTGACACCTTGCAAAATGTCCATATTACAGAGGAGCAAGTGATGGATGTCTTGAAATGCATAAAAGGTGGGTAAATTCCCCAGGACCTGATCAGGTGTACCCTCGAACTCTGTGGGAAGCTAGAGAAGTAATTACTGGACCGCTTGCTTGAGATATTTGTATCATAGATTGTCACAGGAGAGGTGCCGGAAGACTGGAGATTGGCGAACATGGTGCCATTGTTTAAGAAGAGCGGTAAGGACAAGTCAGGGAATTACAGACCAGTGAGCCTGACCTCGGTGGTGGGCAAGTTGTTGGAGGGAATCGTGAGAGACAGGATGTACATGTATTTGGAAAGGCAAGGACTGATTAGGAATAGTCAACATGGCTTTGTGCATGGGAAATCATGTCTCACAAACTTGATTGAGTTTTTTGAAGTAACAAAAAGGATTGATGAGGGCTAAGCAGTAGATGTGATCTATATGGACTTCAGTAAGGCGTTCGACAAGTTTCCCCATGGGAGACTGACTAGCAAGGTTCGATCTCAAGGAATAAAGGGAGAACGAGATATTTGGATACAGAACTGGCTCAAAGGTAGAAGACAGAGGGTGATGGTGGAGGGTTCTTATCAGATTGGAGATCTTGACCAGTGGAGTGCCACAAGGATTGGGCCGAAGAATGGTGAATAGCCAATGGTAAGGGAGTCCAAAACGCGAAGGTACAAACTGTAGGTGAGAGAGCAAAGATCTGAAGAGGGAGCTGAGGGGCAACATTATCCACAGAGGATGGTGCACAGACAGAACAGACTGCCTCAGGCACATGGGAGAAACAAGAACAATTACAACATGGAAAAGACATTTAGGCAGCTACATGGAGAGGAGAAGGTTTGAAGAGCTAAGGGCCAAACGCAGGCAAATGAGACTCATTCAGAATAGGAAACATGGGCAGCATTGACTTGTTGGACCACAGGTTCTGTTTCTGTGCTGTGTCACTCTGTATCCAGTTAAAGAGGATTACAGTACCAAAATAAATCATATTGTAGACGCTGAAGCAAGTTACATCGATAGGGATGGTAGTCTGGAATGCAGTACGTTTCAGATATGTGGAGGGACTATCAGGAAGGGAGGTGGTTACAGGGATGGAGAACTGTTATAGGAGTTAAAAATTACTGAAGACACTGGTGCACAAGCCATGCCATAGGTACAGTGTTGCAGAGTAGTGAGTCTTAGTACAGTGTTGAAGGGAGAACACAGAACAGAAATCCCAGGCAGCATTCCCAACCTCTCATCGGAGGCCTGCTTTCCCCTCTGTTGTCCTGATGCTTACTAAGACAGCACAGGCCTGGATTGAGAACGATAAATTCCCCAAGCTGTCTCAGTGCAATGTAAACTATAGTACAGATGGTGATTGAGCCTGGGGTGTGCCTGAACTGTACCGTACTCCCCGTCCAGCACTGTATCTATGTCATGTCTTGTAATTAATATTTGGAGCCCTCTCATTGCTCCCTGCTCTGTGCACTGTGAGTGATCTTACCTCGCTGCAGGATTTTTTGAAGGCTCAACATCTCCCCGCCCTTTGTGTCTCTGGCTGACCAAACATCTTCAATGAGGTGTTGGACGAGACACTCAGCAATTGGGAAGTCTATTGAGTCAGGAACTTCCTGAGTACCTACCGGAGACAGAGAAATAGACAGAATGGAAAATTAGACTGATGCAATGATGTTATACATGGAGAACGGTAATGAGCTCCACAAAGATCTGTAAAATCCAACTCCATCCCTGTTGCATCTCTCTGGAGAGGAGAATTCTGTTGGCTCAGGATCTGGAGTAACTGCCAGAGCAGAAAACATTGACATAGGCGGCAATTAGACCCACACAGTGAGGGGATACCACATGGAGGGAGACTGAGTGATATCACCAGAGTGCTGGAAGACTTCAGGATCACACAGTCATGTTGGAAGCATTGGTTTAGCTTCATGATGCCCTAGTATCAGTGCTCAGGGATGAGCAACCAGTAAACAGGCGAAGTGAGGGCCGAGTGGTATTATTGATGGAGCATGTATCCAAAACTTCAGCTAATGTTCAGGGGAAGTGGATTTGAATCCCACCATCAATGATTTTAAAAATAGTCATTATCAATCCATAAATAAATATGAAACCATTGCTGATGTACAAAAAACCCAAACACTTGTCCTTTAGATAAGGACATCTGCTCATCCTCACCCCAGACAGACACACACAGACAGACAGGCAAAGACTCACAGACACACATATATTTTGTGGGGTGAATTTGTAATTGCAGAGTTACATTGTACTTTGCTCAAAAACTGCATGAATTTATGTAAAACTCTGTAATCTCACTTTTTAGAACAGAATCAATCTAAACATCAGGGCATAGACAGAGAACACAGGGGGCTAACACTTTCAACACATTGTCTAGCTATCACCATTGTTAACAGCTAACCTGAGAATGCAACTTTAAAAAAAGGTTTTGCGATTTACACTTGAAAGAAGTGAAACTATCGCTATATTCTAACAGATGAAAGGCTTAAAGGACAATAAATTTTTCAATGTATAATTTCAGTTACATCACACTGTAAATTTTTGCTATAAATTCTGTGTTACGATCGAGCCCTCCACTATATCCTGATGAAGGAGCGTCACTCTGAAAGCTGGTGTGCTTCCAATTAAACCTGTTGAACTATAACCTGGCGTTGTGTGATTTTTAACTCTCTTCAATAAGGTAGATTGATTTGTGACACAGAGATGAAAGAAATTAGACACCAGAGAGATGTGGTTGTTGGGCGAACAAAAAGTGGACATAAATATTCAATGGTTCACAACCTTGTGGAAACTCAGGCAAAATGGGTAACGCTAACAATAATTGATACCAAAGGCATTACAGAGAAAGCATTTGGTCTCAGATCATGAAGTAGAGTCAGTCTGAATGTAAATTCTGGCTACTACTTGCCAAGGACACAAGCAGCAGAACAGTTTTAGCCACTGAACAGCATTCCATTGCTCATCACTGCATTACACAGGAACTCATTGGAAATTTTTAACAAACACTTTGTGATAATTTTGGGAAACTTCAGTATTCTCATGATCTGGGACAGTCACACTGACAGCAGTGATGTTGGAAGAGTAGTTCAGATATTTTTTTTTCAGTGTTTCTTTGAAAAACACATAGTGCAACTGGCTAGGGACATAACAACTCAGAGCGACCGTTGTGTGATCAAATTTAGTGAATGAGTAATTTCCACAGGGAAATTGTGATAAAGCGCAGTTTAAAGAAATATAAAGTTTAAAAGTGAATCACAGAAAGGACACGCTATAACTAGAAACAAAAACAGCCAATTACATGGGTTTGAGATGAGAACTGACCAAGGTAAAGAGGCGAAACAGACTGAAATATGTGCCTGTAAATGAACAGTAGAAAACATTTGAAAGAACAGGGTAAATCACTCAACAAAAGAACATTCCATTGAAACAGACAAAACCTCAGCAAGAAACTCCCACCGGCCCCTCACTCAGGAAAAAAATTATCATATTAGATTATGAGGTTTAGAAGATCACCGAAAAATACTTAAAATCCTGAAGTGAGAGAGTGTTTTAGGAGTAAGTGTTAAAGGAATTGCAAAGGGTCAGCTAGCAGGAGGGCAGTGGGAAGGGGAATCAGTGTCAGAGTTCAGTGTCACAAAAGGAACAGGGAGAGGTGAAGGTGCTGGAGGTGGTAAGAGTGTTACAGAGAGTGGTCAGGGCCTGAACGATGTAACAAAGCCAGTACGGATTGCTGCAGCTGGAGGGGTTTGCAGAGGTAGGGAGGGACATATGTATTTTTATTTATTCTTTCATGGGATGTGGGTGTCACTGCTAATTACCCAGAGGACCGCTCAGAGTTAGCCATATTGCAATGGGTCTGGAGTCACATGTTAGCCAGGCCAGGTTAGAATGTCAGATGTTCTACACAAAAGGAGGTCAGTGAACCAGATGTATTCTTCCCACTGATCAACAATGCTTTTATAGTGACTTGACCAATGTCTTGTACAGATACAACATGACATCCCAACTCCTACTCTCAATGCTCTGCCCAATGAAGGAAACCATCCAAAATGCCTGCTTCACCAGCCTGCCTGCCTGAGACACAACTTTCAAAGAACTGTGTACCTGCACCCCTGGGTCACTGACTGACAACATTCCCAGGGCCCGAATATTAACTGGACAGGTCCCACCCTGGTTTGTTTCACCAAAATGGAAATCTTCACATTTATTTAATTAAACTCCATCTGCTATTCTTCAGCCCACTATCCCAGCAGTACTGTTCATCCTGTTATATCACAGATAACCTTCATCACTATCCAGTTTACCACCAATTTCAGTGTCACCCAAAAAACTTACTTAACTTACTTAACAATATTCCCATCCAAACCATTTATCCAAATGACAAACAGCAGGGGACCCACTACACCGCTGGTCACATGCCTCCAGTCAGAAAAACAATATGTCTCCCATCATCCTCAGTCTCCGACCATCAAGCCTAATTTTCTGTCCAGTCAACTAGCTCCTCCTGAACGCCATAACCGTTTACACTGATCTGAGCTTATTACCCAGCTTACCATATGACACGTAGAACACAGAACAAGACCACAACTTAATGGTAAGGTTCTAGGGAGTGTTGCTGAAACAAGAAACCTTGGGGTGCAGGTTCGTAGCACCTTGAAAGTAGAGTCGCAGGTAGATAGGATAGTAAAGAAGGCGTTTGGTATGCTTTCATTTCTCGGTCAGAGTATTGAGTACAGGAGTTGGGAGGTCATGTTGCGACAATACAACACATTGGTTAGGCCACTGTTGTAATATTGCATGCAATTTTGGTTTCCTTACTATTGGAAAGATGTTGGGAAACTTGAAAGGGTTCAGAAAAGATTTACAAGGATGTTGCCAGGGCTGGAGGATTTGAGCTATAGGGAGAGGCTGAACAGGCTGGGGCTGTTTTCTTTGGAGCGTCGGAGGCTGAGTGGTGACATAATAGAGGTTTACAAAATGATGAGGGGCACGGATAGGGTAAATAGACAAAGTCTTTTCCCTGGGGTTGGAGTGTCCAGAACTAGAGGGCAGAGTTTATGGATGAAAAGGGAAAGATATAAAAGAGACCTAAGGGGCAACCTTTACATGCAGAGTGTGGTCTGTGTATGGAATGAGCTGCCAGAGGAAGTGGTGGAGGCTGGTACAATTGCAACATTTAAGAGGCATTGGGATGGATATATGAATCAGATGGGTTTGGATGGATGTGGGCCGGTTGCTGGCAGGTGGGACTAGATTGGGTTGGGATGTCTGGTCGGCATGGACAGGTTGGATTGTCTGTTTCCATGTTGTACATCTCTATGACTCTAACTTCCATACTCTTCATTTTATTATCATCCATGTGCCTATCCAGAAGTATATTAAATGTCCCTAATGCATCTAATTTTACCGCCACCGCTGGCAGTGCATTCCACTCAGCCATCACTCTGCATGTAACGAACCTACCTCTGAAATCTCCCCTTAACCATCCACTAATTACCCGAAAATTATAACCCCTTGTAGTAGCGACTTACATGACTAATGCGCCAAACCTATCCATCCCTGAACACTATGGGTAATTTAGCATGGCTGAACCATCAAACTGGCACACCTTTAGGCTGTTGGCGGGGGGGGGGGGGGGGAACCAGAGCACCTGGAGGAAACCCCCAGGGAGAATGTGCAAACACCCCACAGACAGTCGCCTTAGATTGTAATCGAAATGGAGTCCGTGGTGCTATGAGGAGCAGTGCTAAGCACTGAGACACCGTGCCATCAAATGTAACTCTCTGGAGCCCTGTCTGATCCTTGCTTCCTCAACCTTAAGTAAGATTCCTTCTTCCTCTTGACTCGATGCTAAAGTCCCTGTGGACAACGTTGACTGCTATCTTCTATCTTTCTTTGGCCACCTCATCGAAGAGTCAATCCGGTTTGTGAAACATGGTTTTCCACTTAAAAAGCCATGCTGACCATCTCAAATTAGCCCTTGCCTTTGTAAATGTAAGTATCTCCTTTCTCTCAGACTCCCCTCCAACAACTTCCCCATCACGGGGCTGTAATTTCATGGCTTTTCCCTGCAGTCCTTCAGTGGTGGAACAGCATTAGCCAACCTCCAGTCTTCCAACATCTCACTGCGTCTGTTGATAATATATATATCTCTGTAAGGGATACTGCAATCTCTTCCCTAGCTTCCCACAATATTCTAGGATCGACCTAATGAGCTACTGAAGACTGATCTACCTTTATTTGTTGTAAGATTCCAGCACTTTCCCTTCTCTGGTGAGGATTCTTTCCAAGACATCACTATTTATTTCCCCAAGTTCCCAAGCTTCCATGTCTTTCTCCACAGTAAATACTGACAAGACTATTTTGTCTAATAAATCACCCATCTCCTCTGATTCCACACATAGGCGACCTTATTGATTTTTAAGGGGCCCTATTCTATACCAAGTTACTCTTTAGCCCTTATTGAAACTTGCATAAAGCCTTCTGATAATTCAGATACACCATATCCCCTATACCACTACACCCCTCCTACACCCTTACAATTCTGCCATTTACATTCACACCAACAAATTAAATCCAACAGGCTCATTGCTGTATCAGTCGGCATGGAGACCACTGTCACACACAGTTACTGTACTGTCCTTGCCATAAGTACATTCAGTGTCCTAACTGTAACCATATTGTCATGCCCATCACTGGTTGGTGCCTACAAAAGGATTCCTGCTAACGGTTGTTGCTGCTTGCTTATTCTCAGCTCCACTTTTGATATTCAAATCCACATGACTCTCTCATTAATGCATCAACCTCATCCTTCCTTCACAACTTGTTGGCTTTTTGCCTGGTTTGCCTATTGGGATAAGATTGGGTTGGAATATCTGCTCAGCATGGATGCGTTGGACTGAAGGGACGGTTTCCATACTGTACATCTCTCTGACACTAATGACTCTATCCCAACAACCCTTCAGTATTCACTTCCCAGTGATGGTGATTCTGCAGTTAAATCTCCGGAATGACAGTTCCATCATATCTGTTCACTGTCATTCCATCGGCCTTATGGCGAATACAGGGAGTTATTCCTCAGTAATTGGGGGTTAAACAGATGGGTAGAGGTTACAGAGATAAGGAGGCTTACAGGGACTCGAGGATGTTAGAGTTAAACAGAGTTACATCTGGTCAAGAATGTTCATGGGACAAGCGGGTTTGGGGATTGGAGGAATTTACAGAGATAGAGGGAGCTGGATTAGATTCTGGAGATAGTGATAGGGATGGGGATGGAGAAAGGAAGAGGTCGGCAGACTGAGAGGCACAGACAGAGGGCTGTTTAATCTAGGAGAGTATTGTGTATACTAACAGAGATACGGAAGGTTGTCGTGACTGAAGACGTTTACAGATATAAGAAGGCTTCTCGGCTCTGGAGGCTACATAGATCGGAAGGCAATGGGGAATGCCAGGTTACTGGGTTGGAGACAGTTACACAAATGGGGAGGGTTGTACAAACTGAAGGGGGTTCCTGTGGTCGCGAGGGGTATGGTGTCGGTAATGAGGGTGAAATTTAACAAGATAAAGACCAAAGAATTGGAGAAGGATAAGGAGATTACAAATTTTTCACAGCTAAGGAATCGTTGTAGGAGCTGGAGAAGATTACATAGGTAGGGACCGATGGAGAGGTTAAAGACAAATACATTGACATGGAGGGTGGCGTTGGTGGGAGGAGCTTACAGTGATAGACAGGACAGTCAGGGATGAAGAAATTTACTATCTACTACAGAAGTTTAGGAATTAAGGTGTTAGGGATTGGAGAACCTGACAGAGACAGAGACACAGAGAATGGTATGGACTAGAGGAGATTCCAAACAGAGGACGGATTATCGGGACTGGAGGATATTACAGAGATCACGAATACAGCATGGGCCAGGATTGATGCCTGCGATCCTCTCTGCTGTCGCATTGAGGACCAGTACAGCAGAGGTGAAAGCAGGACCCTCACAAGATGGTGGGAATGAAGCCTAGATTGTTGCTGTTCCTTGTCCAGCTCTGTATCTATGTCCGGTCTTCTAGGTCTGAATATAAAAGTCTACTACCTCCACCCTGTGCTGTTTACTGTGCGTGATCTTACCGGCTGCAGGATTTACTGAAGGCTCCGGGTCTCCCTCTCTCTCTGGCTGACCAACCAGCTTCAATGAGGTGATGGATGAGACAGGAGTTAGGAACATCCTGATTACCTGCATGAGACAGAAATAGACAGAATGGGAAATTAGACTGATGTAATGAGGATAACTCATGCAGAGTGGCACTGAGTCCAGCAGAGATATCGATAATCCCATTCTCTATCCTTTGCCTGTGCTGCTGCATCTCTCTGGTGTGGAGAATTCTGTTGATTCAGGATCTCAGACCATCTGTAAGAGGGAGAAATGCTGACAGAGGCAGAACAGAGACCGACACAGCGAGGGATACCACATGGAGAGATACTGAGTATATCACATTATTAGACACTGTATTAACAGAAAATTGTTTGAATCTGTAAAAGGGTACTGGGATAATTGTGATGGGATTCAAATTTCCAATCTAATCATCTCTTTCACGGTGGTCACAGACGAGGCTGACTCTCTCCCACTCTCGGGGGTGATGGTGGGGTCTGGAGTTGCCTGTACAGACCGATGTGGCTTTCCACAGACTCTGTTACACTTGGGGCAGAAGGTGGCCATGGGAAGGGTGTGGGTGGGGTGTTGGTGTGGTCACGTGCTCCTTGCGCTGTTTTCTCCTGGACTCCCATTTTCCCCACAGGAAATCTCGAGGTGCTCGATACCTTCCCAATACTCCTCCCTAATATTGGACGATCTTGGTCCAGGACTTATCAGATTTGATTAAGAGATGAAAAAAAACTATCAATTCTGAAGAAGCCAACATTTAGAAATGCGGACGTATTTGTTAAAGAGATCGCTGGGGAGTCTCCGAGCAGGAGGAGTGCAGTAGGAAGAGAAAACGTTGTCAGTGTTTAAGCGGAGTAGTGGAACAGGGAGAATTGAAGCTGCTGGAGGTGGTGAGAGTGTTACAGAGAGGGGCAAAGGCCTGAACAATGTTACAAAGCCAGTACGGATTGCTGCAGCTCGAGCTGTTTGCTGAGGTAGGGATGGACATAGGTATTTTCATTGATTCATTCATGGCCTAAGGATGTCACTGGATGGACCACCATACATTACCCCACTCAGCTCAGAGTCAGCCATATTGCTGTGGGACTGGAGTCACATGTGAACCAGACCATGTAAGAATGCCAGATGTCCATCCCTAAAGGACATACATGAACAAGTTGATTTTTTCCAGATAATCAACAATGCTTATACAGTGGCCTCACTAATGTCTTGTACAGATACACCATGACATCCCGACTCCTACTCTCAATGCTCTGCCCAATGAAGGGTAACCATCCCAAATGCCTGCTTCACCAGCCTGTCTACCCATGACGCTACTTTCGAAAAATTGTGTACCTGCGTCCCTGGGTCACTGATTGACAACACGACCCAGGGCCCGAACATTTACTGTACAAGTCCAGCCTGGTCTGCCTTACCACAATACAACATCCTGCATTTCTTCACCTGTTCTTCCTAACCTCACTGGCCCAGCAGTATTGTTGATCCCATTGTACCCTTCGATAACCCTCTTCACTGTCCACTTTATCTCCAATTTCATTCTCACTCACAAACTTGCTAACCATGACTCCTGTATTATCATCCAAACTGTTTATATAAATGATGCACAACAGTGGCCCAGCACCGAACCCTATGGTACACCGTTGGTCACAGGCCTGCAGCTTGAGCAGCAACCCTCTATGAACATGCTCTGTCTCCTACAGTCAATCCTGTTTTGTATCCAGTTGGTGAGCAGTCCATGGTTATGTGTGATCTAAAATTACGAACCAGTCTGCCATGCAGACCCTTGTCAAAGGCCTTGCTAAGGTCCATGGAGACATCATGTCCTGCTCTGCTTTGATCTCTCACTTGTGTACCTCCACAGTCAGGTTTGAGGCATGATTTCCCGTGCACAAAGCCATGCTGACTGTCATTGATCTGTCCTTGCCTTTCGAACTGCATGATTATTGTTTCTCTCAGAATCTCCTCCAACAACTTACCACCGCTGCCATCAGTCTCACTGGTCTGTAGTGGCTGTCGATGATACAAATATCTCTGGGTGGGGCCCTGCAATTTCCTCCCTCCCTTCTCACAAGGTGCTGAGATACATCTGATCACGTTCCAAGGTTTTATCTAACGTTTTGCATTTTAAGACATTCAGCACCTCCTGTTCTCCAATGTGCATTCTTTTCAAGACATCACTCTGTATTTTCCCAAGTTCCCGAGCTTCCATGTCTTTCTCCACAGTAAATCCGAACACAAAATACTTGTTCTGTATCTCACCCATCAGCAGTGATTCCACACAGACAGCCTCATTGACCTTTCAGGGACCCTAATCTCTCCCGGGCTATTTTTTAGACCTTGTTGAAGCTTGGCAAAATTCTTCTGAAATTTCAAATATCCCCCTACCGCAACTAGCCTCCCCCACCCTTCTCTATTCTGCATTTATGGTCACACCAAAATATAGAATCCAACAGATTGAAAAATATTGCCCTTTTATAAAATCATGCATCTCTCATTGTTTCTAAGCATCCAGTTATCATTGATTGTCATAACCTTTATAACACGTTCCCGACTTACTGTCAGGCTAACACCGTTTGATTTCAGACTGACAGCAGAAAGGGTTAAGGGAGTTCTTGTTTACCAATCTGAAAAAGGGAGCTTACAGGGTCACCAGGTAATAGAGAAGGCAAATCAAATGCTGGCATTTATTACAGAGGGAATGGAGTCTAAATATAGGGACGTCTTGCTAAAACTACAAGTCAGACCAGACCACACCTAGATTATAATGAACAGTTTGTGTGCCCTAAGGAAAGACATTCTTGTATTGGAGGCACGCCAGGGAAGGTTCACTCGGCTGATCCTGGAGATGGTGGGATTTTCCAATGAGAAGAGGTGGAGTAGATTGACCTAGAACCCATTGGGGTTTTGAAGAATGGGAGAGAAATTGAATGAAACATCCAGGATTGTGAGGGTCTTTGACAGGGTAGATGCCGTTAAGTTAGAAAATCGAACAGTACAGCAGAGTAATAGGTCCTTCGGCCCACCATGGCTGTGCTGACCACGATGCTATTCTAAACTAATCCCATCTGCCTGCACATGAGCGATTCTCTCCCTGTTCATGTTTCTGTCTAAATGCCACTTCAAAACTTTGCTCTCGTTGCCACCTCTCCCACCTCCTGAGCAGCTTCCACCCTCTCGGTAAAGAAAACTGGCCTCATTCATCTCACTTAAAACTTCTCACTCTCACCTTAAACCGAGGCGCCCTAGTATTTGATATTTCTACATTGGAAGAAGGATTCCAACGATCCACGCCTCTCCTAATGCTATATTTCCGTACCCAGTCACCCCTCAGTCTCCAATATTCTCGCAAAATAATCCAACTGCGCCCAACCTCCTTACAGCAAGCACATTCTCATCCAGGCAACATTCTGCCAACCCTCTGCTGCAACCTCCCCAGAGCCTCCACATCCTTCCTGTAGCGTGGCGATGAGAACGACACACAACATTCCAAACATGGCCGAATGAAGTTTCACTCAGTCACAACGTGACGTGCAAACTTGTACTCAATACTGTGACCAATGAAGGTAAGCATACCATACTCTTTCTTTACGACCACATCCTCCTGTGTTGTTATTTTGAGGGAGTTACGGATTTGCATCCAAGGTCATCCGTTTATCAATGTTTCCAATTAGTCAATTAGTACACTTCTCTCTTCCATTTGACTTCATAAATGTATCACTTCACACTTGTCCCGATGAAATTCGATTTGCGATTTCTCTGCACAGCGTCCCAGCTGACCTACACACTGCTGCAACCTTTAACCCTCTTCCTCACTATCCACAATTCCCCTAACTATCCCTGATCATTACATGCCTTTCCAAATGTCGTCTGCAAAATACTAATCAAACTGCTGACTTTTTCATCTGAATCACAGGTATAAATTACACACAGACATCGCAGCACTGATCCTTGTGAAACAGCATTGGCCACAGGCGTCCAATCAGAAATTGACCACTCCACATGCCTCTGTCTACTATCACCAAGAAAATATTGTATCCAACTTACCAACGTGCATGGATTGTGATTTGATCTTCCAGATCCCCCTTGCTATTTGGAAGCTGTCCATTCAAAATGACTCTATATTTTGATTCCCAGATTAAATTGGCTGTCTCACTAATGCACTGACTGCATCCTTTCTTCACAACAAAACGGGACCTTGTTTGGTTTCTTTTTTACAGATCCTGCCTAAATCCCTACAACCCCTCAATAATCACATTGCTGTCATGATTATTCTGCAGCCACCCCTCCACAATAACAGTTCGATCATATCTGTTCTCTTCAGTCAATGTTGTCATTCCATCTGCATTGTTGGAAATGCATGGCACGTGTCACCGAGAGAGGGCCTTGGAGAGATGGATAGAGGTCACAGAGTTGGAGAGATTTCGGGGGCGCCACAATGTTGCAGGGTTAAACATAGTTACAGTTGCTACAGAATGTTCACAGGAGAAAACATTAATTTGTTTGGAGGAAGGTAGAGAGATAAAGCGTCTTTGATTAGACTTCAGAGAAAGGGATGTGTGTCGGGCTGTGGATTGTTACATAACAATATCACAGTGATAGAGAGGATGGTATGGACTGGAGAATATTACAGTGAAAGAGTGGGTAGTATGGACTGGAGACTGTTGCAAGCACATGGAAGATGATATAAGCTGGAGAATGCTGCAGCAACAGAGAGGAGTATATGGACTGGAGGATGTTGCACGGACAGGGACGAAGTTGCAGACTGGATACAGTTAGAAGGAGAGATGAATTTATGCACTGGAAGGTATGTCAGAGAGAGTGAGTGGTGTGCATGCTGCAAGATACGACAGGGGTGGGGAAGCTAGTAGAGACTGGAGGAGAGAGTGATGGAGAGTCTTGTGAGAGACCAGATTCATTTATGAGCATAGGATGTGCTACAGTGAGCAGAGCCTTTTGCAGATATAAATGAGGGTACAATGGCCACAAAGCAGTCACACCTATACATAGGTATACAGGAACTGAAGGAATTGAAGAGATTACAAGGTAGGAGTATTGTATGCAGAGGAGGAGATTAACCTGATAGGGATGCTTTTAAAGACTCAACAATGTTAGGAAATAATGGGATTTGCAATGGTGATAGCAGGTTTCAACAATTCAGAGGATATAGATCTGAAGGAGCTTTGACACATAGCGATGGTATAGTAAAGGGAATTGTAGTGGCTTCCGTTTCATAAGAAATCCATAAGCAGTTAAAATAGCCTGTTTGACATGTGCATTATCTCTCGACCATTCATCAGACAGCGCTGCAAATACTTCACTGCCTCCGCCTACCAGCTTAGACTGAACTAGCATTACCCAGAAGACCTCGGGCCACTCTATCTGTATATGCAATTTTTCAAATGAAATACAGAGTTCCTTGACAGTAGAGTCACAGGTAGTTAGGATAGCGAAGAAGGCACTTGGTATGCATTCCTTTCTTGGTCAGAGTATTGAGTACAGGAGTTGGGAGGTCATGTTGCAGCTGTACAGGACAGTGCTTAGGCCACTTTTGGAATACTGCATGCAACTCTGTTCTACTTCCGATCGGAAGGATGTTGTGAAACTTGAAAGGGTCCACAAAAGATTTACAAGGACGTTGCCAGGGTTGAGCAATAGGGAGAGTTTGAACAGGCGATGGTTGTTTTTCCTGCAGAGTCGGAGGCTGAGGATGACCTTATAGAGGTTTATAAAATCAAGAGGGGCATAGATAGGGTAAATAGACAAAGTCTTTCTCCTGGGGTGTGCGAGTCCAGAATTATAGAAAGAGATTTAGGGTGAGAGTGGAAAGATATAAAAGATAAAATGGGGCAACTTTTTCACGCAGAAGATAGTACATATACGGAATGAACTGCCAGAGGAAGTGATGGAGGCTAGTACAATTGCAACAGTTAAAAGGCATCTGGATGGGTATATGAATAGAAAGGGTTTAGAGGGAGATGGGTCAGGGTGGGACTACATTGGATTGGGATATCTGATCTGCAGGATGGGACCATGAATGGGTTGTGGAACCTGGAGGATGTTATGATTTGAACCACAGGTAATTTTTGATTGGATCTTTCAACCAATCTTACAGATGGTACAATCGCAACATTTAAGAAGCATTTGGATGGATATATGAATAGAAAGAGTTTGGAGGGATAGAGGCCAGGTACTGGCAGGTGGGACTAGATTATGTTGGAAAATCCTGTCGGCATGGACGGGTTGGAATGAAGGGTCTGTTTCCATGCTGTACATCTCTATGACTGTAAGATTGGTTGGATGGTCCAATCAAAAATTACCTGTGGTTCAAATCGTAATATCCTCCAGGTGCCACAAGCCATCCTCAGTCCCATCCTGCAGGTTCTATGAATCTCGCAATCTCCTGCAGGTCCCAAGTCCCTTCCTACGTTTGTACTATCCTCCACGTTCTGCAGCCCTTCATACCTTGTAACATGGCCCAGACTCTCCAACTCCTCCTTCCTCTGCAATGTTCACCAGAAAGGCACTGGAGGATGGTGGAGGTTACAGAGATATGGAGGGACATCAGTACGGGAGGATTTTGCAGACATTAGGAATATAGGGACTTTAGGAGGTTTCACAGTTTGAGTGTTGTAGGGACTGGAGGAACTTACAAAGATAGCGATAGTTTTAGATTGGAGGATTCTGCAAAAAACCTTTACGTGGTAAAAGGCAGGATTCTTAGCAGTGTGCAGGAACAAAGGGATCCTGTGTCCCTCAGGTTACCACCCAAGTTGACAGGGTGTTAAGAAGGCGGATGTGTGTTGGCTTTCTTCAGCAGGGGGATTGAATTTAAGAGATGTGAGATTTTGCTGCAGCTCTACAGAACCCCAGTTGGACCACACTTGGAATATTGTGAACAGTTCTGTTCGCTTCATTATAGGAAGGATGTGGAAGCTTGAAAGACAGTGCAGAGGAGATTTAGCAGGATGCTGCCTGGACTGGAGGGCATGTCCACAGAAGGTATTTTGTGGAAGCTAGAGCTTTTCTTATCATAGCGAAGTAGGAAGAATGGTGACGTGATAGAGGTGTACAGGGGAATGAGAGGCATAGATGGAGTGGATAACCAGAGACCATTTCTCATGGCGAAATGGCTATCACAAGGGAACATAAGTTTAAGGTAATTGGCGGAAGATTTAGCTTAGCTATCAGAGGGATACAGGCCAGGTGCTGGCAGGTAGGACTAGATGGGGTTGAGATATCCTGTCGGCATGGACGGGACTGGCAAGTTATTTACACAGTGTGATGGGTGCATGGAATGGACTGCCAGCCATGGTAGTAGATTCAGACACATTACGGACATCTAAGCAACTCTTGGATAGAAACATCAATGGTAGTAAAACGTAAGGTATGTAGGTTTGTTTCATCTTCAGAGTAGGATAAAAGGTCATCACAATATTGAGGGCTGAAGGGCTTGTCCTGGAATATGCTATTCCATATTCTAAGTAGCAAGGGTTATGATGGCAGCAAGAGATTCCGGGAAGTGGGAGAGGATGTGATCTGAATGAAGTGACACAAATAGGAGGCGTTGCTAAGGTTGTATGAGGTAACAGAGACAGCAATGGCCTGATCTGGAGCAGATGACCAGGCTGCGAGGATTGTGGGGACTGGAGGTGCTTTCACAGGGAGGGAGGAGCATAGAGCCACAGGAAGTTACAGAAATGTGGAGAACTGTCGGGCCTGCAGGAGTTCATGGAGATGGGAGGTTGGGAAGGATGGATCAGTTTACAGGGCTAAGGATGTTGGTAGGATGGGGTGTTTTACACAGACAGGAACGTTTCAGGTGAATGGAGCTGAGTACAGAGATAAAGTGGGTTGTACAGATTGGAAAAACAAATAGACGTATGGAGGGTAGTCATGACTGAAGATGTTTATATTTACAGGAAGGCTTAGGTTCTGCAGGTTATTTAGATAAAGAGGGTATGGAATCATACAGATCTTCGAAGTGATAAAGACAGCAATTTTGTTTGGAGACAGTTTCACAGATGAGGGAGCATTAGTAACCTCCTCCAGTTTGGTCAAAGTGGGAAGAGTTGTAGGGGAGGGTGATGTTTACACATGCAAGAGCTGGAGAAGATTATGGAAATGAGTAGATGGATGGAGACACTGGAGGAGCTTACATTGACAGGGTGGGTGCTGGCCATGAAAAGATATCACACAGATATTGGGTCATGTAGGAACTAGATTGAAAGAGTCACAGGCATTGGAATGACTTATGCAGATTGGGAGTGTTACAGGGTCTGAGAGGATTGTAGGGTCTCCATAGATTGATTGTGTCTTTAAGAATAGAAGAGTTTATGTAGATACGGAAAGCTTAAACCCAACGCATGCAGTCTTCATTTCAAGACCAGAGCCTTATTATCCCTCATTAGCCAAGGATCCCTAACCCTGCCAGCTTTTACCTTTATCCCAATGGAGCAGACTGGTCCTGGATTCTTGAGATCACACTTTGAAAAGCATCCCATTTGCCAGTTGTTCCTTTTCCCTCAAACAGACTCACCCAATTGATTAGAATCATAATGTGGAGGTGCCGGTGTCGGACTGGGAATGTACAAAGTTAAAAATCACCCGATACTCGGTTCCAGTACAACCGGTTTACGTGAAAGCACTAGCTTTCAGAGCGCTGCTCCTTCATCAGGTCGCTGTTTAGCACAATCCTAAGGCACAGAATTTATAGCAACAAGATGGCAGTGTCATGGAATATAATATCAAACAAATCTAGTTTAAGCCTTTCATCTGTTACAGTGATCACTAGCGCTTCCAAAGCGAGTTAGATTATATCTGGGCGTTGTGCAATTTTAAATTCACAGCATTGACACTGGCCAGATCCTGGAGAATGGCCCCAAACCTGGTCCTGTTCCAGTTTTCCCTCTTCAATCTGTGGACCTGCTGATCTTTCTCCATAACTATGTTAAAACGTAGACAGTTGTGGGCACTGGACCCAAAGTGCTCTCTGAAAGACACTTCAGTCACTTGCCCGACCACGTTTTCTGAGGGGAGATCCAGTGTTGCACCTACCTGAGTAGAGTAGGGCCCTCTGCATACTGATTTATGAACCTTCCTTGGACACATTTGAAAAATTGCACTCTGTCCAGGTCTTTTTATACTCTAGGTGGCCCAGTCAATACAGAGAATTTTAAAATCTCCAGCATGCACTCCTCTATTATTCCTATAGTTATCTGCAATCTCTCTACACATCTGCTCCACTGGTATCTGTTGGGTCTACAACAGTCTACAATACAGTCCCAACAAAGTGACCACCCTCCATTTTTCTAACTTCTAACCATGTGAAAGTTTAAATGAATATATGTTTTAAAAATTGGAATTAACAATCCATAAATAAGTATTGATAAAAATCCAAACACTTGACCTTCAGAGAAAGATAACAGTTCCCTTTCATGTGATCTGTACGACATACCCACAGCAAAGTGTCTGCCTCACAATTACCCTGTGAAATGGGCGAGCCAGCTGCTTAGCTTAAGGGCAGCAAGGGATGGACAATAAAGGCTAGTCAGCCAGAGACACCCACATCCCATATCTGATTCTTTTTTAAAAATCCATACAGATTTGTCCACTGGAACTGTGCTGGGATCAATGTCCTGGCCAATCACGTTGGTAGATTTATGGACAGGGCTTTAATATGACAGAGGATGCAGGGACAGGGTTCAGGTGAAAGGAGCTTTCCAAATACAAAGAGAAAATGTGAAGCATCAGAGCAGCATGGGAATGTGACCGAAGACAACAGAAAGGAACAGGATGGGACAAAGTTTAACTGAAACTGTAGATCAGCAAATCCATTTGTGACAGGAAATAGTGGGAATGATTAAATTATGTTTTCTTATTAACGGGCAAAGTCTCTGCAACAAGGTAGATGGATTTGTGACACAGAGATAAAAGAGATTTAGACACCAGAGAGACATGGTTCCAGGGCGAACAAAAGCTGGAATGTAAATATTCAATGGTTCCCAACCTTGTGCAAATTCAGGCAAAATGGGTAACGCTAACAATAATGGGTAGGAAAGGCATTACAGAGAAAGCATTTGGCATCAGATCATGAAGTAGAGTCAGTCTGAATGTAAATTCTGGTTACTACTTGCCAAGGAAACAAGCAGCAGAACAGTTTTAGCCACCGAACAGTATTCCATTGCTCATCACTGCATTACACAGGAACTCATTGGAATTTTTTTAACAAACACATTATGATAATTTTGGGATACTTCAATATTCGTATAATCTAGGACAGTCACACTGACAGCAGTGATATTGGAAGAGGAGTTCAGAGAATTTTTTTCAGTGTTTCTTAGAATAACACATTGTGCAACTGGCTAGGGATGTAACTATCTCAGAGTGACTGTTGTCTGATAAAACTTAGTAAATGAGTAATGTCACCTGGAGAGATCCTCAGGGAAATTGTGATAAAGTATAGTTTAAAGAAATATAAAGTTTTAAAGTGAATCACAGAAAGGACAAGCTACAACTAGAAACAAAAATAGCCGATTATATGGGTTTGAGAGGAGAACTGACCAAGGTAAACAGGCTAAACAGACTGAAATATAGGTGTCTGGAAACTAACAGTGGAAAACATTTGAAGGAACAGTGTAAAACACTCAACAAAAGGACATTCCACTGAAACAGACAAAAACTCAGCAAGAAATCCCCACCAGTCCCTCACACAGGACAAAATATATCATATTAGATTATGAGGCTTAGAAGATCACCAAAACGTACTTAAAATCCTGAAGTGAGAGTGAGTTTTAGAGTAAGTTTTAAAAGGATTGCAATGGGTCTGCTCGCAGGAGGAGGGCAATGGGAAGGGGAACCTCAGTCAGGGTTCATTGACATGATAAGAACAGGGAGAGGTGAAGGTGCTGGCGGTGTTGAGAGTGTTAAAGAGAGTGGTCAGGGTGTTACAAAGCCAGTCTGAATTGCTGCAGCTGGAGGGGTTTGCAGAGGTAGGGAGGGACATAGGTATTTTTATATATTCATTCATGGGATGTGGGTGTCACTGCCTGGAACAACGTTCTTTGACCCCACTGATAATTACCCAGCGGGGTAGCTCAGAGTCAGCCATATTGCTGGGGATCTGGAGTCTCATGTCAGCCAGACCAGGTTAGAATATTTGACACGATAGGAACAGGGAGAGATGAAGGTGCTGGAGGTAGTGAGAGAGTTACAGAGAGTGGTCAGGGTCTGAACAGTGTTACAAAGCCAGTACGAATTGCTACAGCTGGAGGGGTTTGCAGAGGTAGGGAGGGACATATGTATTTTTATTTATTCATTCATGGGATAAGGGTGTCATTGCCTGGACCAGCATTCTTTGACCCCCTGCTAATTACCCAGAGATTGCTGGGGCCCTGGTGGATATATTTAATACTTTGCTGGACACAGCTGAAGTGCTGAATGACTGGAGGGTCGCTAATGTGGTTCCTTTGTTCAAGAAGGGCAGCAGGGATAGGCCAGGAAATTACAGAGCAGATAGTCTGACAGCAGGGGGAGGGAAATTATTGGAATGAATTGTGAGGATGAATCGACACTTGCAAAGGTAAGGATCAACTTGGTTTAGTCATCACGGATTTGCCAGAGGAAGATACTGTCTGAGGAATTCAGTTCAGTTTTTTTTAAAATGGTGCTGAAGTATATTGATGAAGGCAGCGCAGATGATGTGGTTTACATGGAAATGAATAAGTCCTTTGACAAGATGCAAAATGGAAGACTGGTCCAAAAGGACTGGGTTCCAAGGCAAGTTGGCAAATTGGAGGCAAAATTGGTGGATAGAATACTTTCACCAGCAGGTGTACACAGGGATCTGTGCAGGAACCATTGAACATTAATAACTCGGATGTGAAAGCAGAAGGTATCATTAGTAGGTTTGCAGACGACATGAAAGGTGAGGGTGTTGTCCATAGTGAGGAGGATGGTCTCCGTCTGCTGTATAATGTCGATCAGATTAAAATCTAAGCAGAGTTTAGTTCTGATCGAAGTGAGGTAATACTCTGTGGGAAGTACGATAAGTGAAGGACAGACATAATGAATGGTAGGACCTTACGTAGTACTGAGGAATACAGGGACCTTGGTGGACAAGTCCATAGATCCCTGAAGGTGTCAGCACAGGTTGACAGGGTGGGAAAGGCACCTCAACTGGAAGCGGGAGAGGGACCCACATCCTGCTGGGGTGAACTGCTAGAGCTGCTTGAGAGGATATAACCTAGTCTGGCAGAGTGTTGGACAATAAATAGATGCAAGGCCAGAAAGAAGATTGAGGCCGGTACACGAGTTAAAGACAGCAATTTCAGCAGACAAGGCAGGCAAGAACATAGCAGGGAATGGGGGAAAACTGATGATTAAACTGCATTTATTTCAATACAAGGGGCCTGACAGCTAAGGAAGATGAACTCATGGCATGGATTAGAACATGGGACTGGGATATTATTACAGAAACACAGCTGAGGGAGGGGCAGGACTGGCAGCTCATTGTTTCAAGGTAGAGATGCTACAGGAAGGGGAGGCAAGAGAGGACGTGCGGTGGTGGGTTTTGATTGCATGAATCATCACAGCAGTATTTAGAGAGGATATTCCAGTGGGATCGCCCAGTGAAGCTATGTTAGTCGAACTGAGAAATAAGAATGGGTCATCACTTTGATACATCTGACTGCTGACCCCGAATAATCTGTGGCAGACTGACGAACAAATATGTCAGGACATCTTAAATACCAACCATAATAATAGGGCTGTTGTGGTAGGGTTTTTGAACTTTCCAAACCTAGACTGGGGCTGCCAGCGTTCAGTGTTTGCAAGGGAGGAATTTGGTAATTGTGTTCCAGAAACTCCCAATCAATATGTAAATGGACTGAAAAGAGAAAGGGACAAAACCTGACCTCCCCTTGGGAATCAAGGTAGGGAAGGGGACTGAGATGTGAGTTGGAAAGCATTTTGCCAAAGTGACCACAGTTCTAGTAGTTTGAAAATAACTTTGGAAAAGGACAGGCCTGGTCCACAAGTGCAAGTTATAAAATGGAGCCTGACCAATCTTGATCGTATTAGCCAGGAACATTCAAAATGTGATTGGGGAAGGGAATTATTTACAGGGAAAGGGAAGTTTGGCAAGTGAGAATATTTTAAAAGTGAGATAAACTGATCGATGAGCGCCAGCATTTTCCTGTTTGTGTGCAGCTCAATGCTGACAGCACTCGGAAACACTGGCTGTCTATTGAGGGTCTGGTCAAGGAAAAGGGGCATATGTCAGGTATAGCCAGCTGGATCAAGGGACTCCCTGAGGATGTACAGGGGCTGTAGGAATACTTTGAGTAGAAAACAGGAATGTAGAAATGCTAAATGAAATAGCCTCAGCAGAGAAGGAAAGGGGAATCCAAAAGTGATTGTACCAGTATATTAGGAGTGCATAAGGAACTCAGGACAAAATCGTATCCATCAAAGATCAATGAGGCCATCGATGTGTGGAACTGCAGGATATTTGCTAAGATCCTAAACAATTTTTCACTCCAGAACTTACTGTGTTCAAAGACTGGGGAACTCAGGGAACAAGAGTAATACATTAGACCACATTTGGAATTCTCTGCAATTCCAGTCTCTCTGCTGTAGGAAGGATGTTGTGAAACTAGGAAGTGCTCAGAAAAGATTTACAAGATATTGCCCAGGTTGTTGCTGAATAGGCTGGGGTTACTGTCACTGGAGAATCGGAGACTGAGGGATGACCTGACAGAGGTTTATGTGAACATGAGCGACATGGATAGTGTAAGCATTCAAGGCCTTTTCCCAGAAGTTGGGGAGTCCAAAACTCTAGGGCATAAGTTTAAGGTTAGAGGTGAATGGTTTACAGAGGGACTGAAGGGACAGCTTCTTCACACACATGGTGATGTGGGTATGGAATGAGCTGAGAGAGAAAGTAATGGAGACTGATACAATTACAACATTTAAAAGGTATCTGGATGGGCATCTGAATAGTAAGGGTGTAGACGTATATGAGCCAAATGCTGGAAAAGGGAATGGATTTATTTAGATCTTCTGGTCAGCCTGGACGAGTTGGGGACCGAAGGATCTGCTTCTATGCTGTATATCTCTATGACGTGAAAAGAGTGCATGTTATACAAGAGGTGGTGCTGGAAGTTTTAAAATACAAAGCTATGGCAAATCCCAGAACCTGATTAGGTGTATCACAGGACACTGTGGGATGCTAGGAAATAAATTGTGGAGCCCCTAGCAAAGGTATGTGTACTACTGACAGCCATGTGTGATGGGCTGGCAGGCTGGAGGGTGGCATCATGGACAGTGCAGGATGCTTTCTGAGATTACAAAGGGATCTTGATGAAGTGAGTGAATGGGCTGAAAAACTAGAGATGGAATTCAATCTGAATAAATACAAGGTAATGCATTTTGTAAATCAAACAAGGGTAGAGCTTATACAATTAATGTTACGGCTTCGGTTAGTGTTTTAGAGCAGAGGGACCTCCGAGTTCAGATACATAATTCTTGAAGTTTGTATCACAGGATGGATAAGACAGTGCTTGGCATGCCTGAGTATTGCTCAGTCCATTGAGTGTAGGATTTGGGACGTCATGTTGAGATTACACAGACATTGGTGAGGCCTGTTCTGCAATATTCTGTCCAGTTCTGGTCGCCCAGTTATAGGGAGGATATTATTAAGCTGCAGGGGGTTCAGAAGAGATTTACCAGGATGTTGCTGGGTACGGAAGGCTTGAGTTCTGAAAAATGGCTGGATAGGCTGAGTCTTCTTTCACTGGAGCCTGGAGGTTGAGACGTGATGTTATAAAGGTTTATGAAAAAAAATGAGGTATGTAGATCGATTTTATGGTCGTTGCCTTTTCCTCAGGATGGGGGAAGTCTCAAGAGGAGGGACCACATTTTTAAGGTTAGAGGAGAAAGATGTTCAAAAAAAATATATGGGGCAATTTGCTACACAGAGGGTGGTTTGAGTGTGGAATGAACTTCCTGAGAAAGGGATTGATATGGGTAAAATTACAACATTTAAAAGATATTTGGATAAACAGGTGAATAGGGAAGGGTTGAAGTGATATGGGCCAGCAACAGGCAGCTGGGAAGAGTTTAGTTTCAGATTTTAGAATATGGTTTTATTCCATTATTGAAGAAAGGATCAGGGCTGGGTCCACTGATGTGCATCTTCTGCATAAACGGTTTGGTTGAAAATATAGGAGTGATTGTGCGAAAGTTTGTTGATCAAATTAATGGTGTAGTGGGCAGTAAATACGGTTGTCAAAGGGGATCTTGACCAACTGGGCCAGTGGACCAAGGAATGAAAGCGGGAGTTTAATTCAGGTGTTGGATTTTGTTAAGACAAACCAGGGAGGACTAATACAGTTAATGGAAGGGCTCTGGCCATGGTTGTTGAACAGAAAGAGAGACAGACCAGGGGGTGCAAGTTACATTGTTCCTCGGAAGTGACATACCACGTGGACAGGGTGGGGAAAGCGACATTTGGCACATTTGCCGTCATTGGCCAGCACTTTGTTACATAAGTTGGAGATATTAGTAACATTGTCCTAAATATTTCCCTTGGGCAGAGGAGGCCTCGGGGTGACCCTAAGAATGGTGAATAACCAAGGGTAGGTGAGTCCAAAACACGAGGATATAAACAGGAGGTGAGAGAGCAAAGATTTAAAGAGGGAGCTGAGGGGGAACATTATGCACAGAGGATGATGCACAGACAGAACAGACTGCCAGGGGCACATGGGAGAAACAAGAACAATGACAACATGGAAATCACATTTCGGCAGGTACATGGAGACGAGAAGGTTTGAAGAGATAAGGGCCAAATGCAGGCAAATGAGACTCATTCAGTTTAGGTAACATGGACAGCATTGAGGAGTTGGACCAGAGGTTCTGTTTCCGTGCTGTATCACTCTGTAGCCAGTTAAAGAGGATTAGTGTACCAAAATAAGGCATGTTGTAGAAACTGAAGCAACTTACAGCGATGAGGATGGTAGTCTGGAATGCAATACATTTCAAATATGTGGAGGGACCTATCGGCAAGGGGGGAGATTACAGGGACAGGGACTATTGTAGGTGTTAAAAATGACTGAAGACACTGGTGCACAAGCCATGCCACAGATGCAGTGTTGCAGAGTAGTGAGCCTTAGTACAGTGTTGGAGGGAGAATACAGAACAGAAAGATCCCAGGCAGCATTCACAACCTCTCGTCGGAGGCCTACTCTCCCCTCTGTTGTACTGATGCTCACTAAGACAGCACAGGACTGGATTTATAACTATGAACTCCCGATGCTGTCTAAGTGCAACATAAGTTAAAGTAGACGTGGTGATTGAGCATGGGGTGTGTCTATACTGAGCTCCCCATCCAGCACTGTATCTATGTCATGTCTTGTTAGCGATGTTTGGAGCCCTCTCATTGCTCTCTGCTCTGTGCACTGTGAGTGATCTTACCTCACTGCAGGATTTATTGAAGGCTCCAGATCTCCCTTCCCTTTGTCTCTCTGGCTGACCAACCATCTTCAATGAGGAGATGGATGAGACACACAGCAGTTGGGAAGTCTATTGAGTCAGCAACTTCCTGAGTACCTACAGGAGACAGAGAGATAGACAGAGAGGGAAATTAGACTGATGCAGTGAGGGTTACACAAGAAGAATGGAAATGAACCCCACAGATATCTGGAAAATCCCAAACTCCATCCCTGGCCTGTGCTGTTGTGTCTCTCTGGAGTGGAGAATTCTGTTGGCCCAGGATCTGGAGTAGCTGCAAGAGTGAGAGACGCTGACAGAGGCAGCAATTAGACCCACACAGGGAGGGATACCATATGGAGAGAGACTGAGTGATATCACCAGCGTGCTGGAAGACTTCAGGATCACACAATCATGTTGGAAGAATGGGTTTAGCTTCATGTATCAGTGCTCAGGGATAAACAACCAGTGAGCAGGTGAAGTGATGGCCTAGTAACATTATTGTTAGCGCATTTGTCCAAAACCTCAGCTAATGTTCAGGGGAGGCAGGTTTGAATCCAATCATAAGTTATGGTGGAATTTAAAATCAATAATTTTAAAAATAGCAATTAACAATCCATAAACAAATATGAAACCATTGCTGATGTACAAAAATGACAATCCCTTAGATTAGATTCCCTACAGTGTGGAAACAGGCCTTTTGACCCAACCAGTCCACGCCATCCCTCCAAAGAGTAACTCACTCAGACCCATCTCCCTCCACCAAATACACCTAACATTATGGGCAATTAAGCATGGCCAATTCGCCTGCCCTGCATGTCTTTGGGAGGAAGCTGGAGCATCCGGAGGCAGACACGGGGAGAATGTGCACCCGCAGCTGGAATTGAACCTGGGACCCTGGTGCTGTGAGGCAGGAGTGCTAATCACTGAGCCACCGTGCCGCCCACTTGCCCTTTCGAAAACAAGATCTGATCACCTTACGTGGTTTGCACGACACACCCAGAGCAAAGATTTTGCATCTCAATTACTCTCTGAAATGGCCGAGCAAGCCACTCAGCTCACAGAGAGCTAGGGCTGGGCAATAAAGGCTGGTCTGCCAGAGACACCCATATCCCCGACCTGATTTATAAAAAAATCCAATAGGATGGTCCCACTGGAACTGCGCTAGGACCAGTGTCCTAGCCAATCATGTCAGTAGGTTTATGGACAGGGCTTTATACTGACAGAGAGGATGCAGGGACAGGATCCAGGTGAAAGGAGCTTTCCAAGTCCAAAGAGAAAAGGTGAAGCATCGGAACAGCATGGAATGTGGCTGAAGACAAGCAGAAAGGGACAGGATGGGACAGCGATTAACTAAAACTGTACATCTGTGAATAGAGTTGTGACAGGAAATTGTGGGAAAGAGTAAATTATGTTTTATTTTAATGGACGAAGTATTATTGATAAAGCAGATGGATTTGTGACACAGAGATAAAAGAGATTTAGACATCAGAGACATATGGTTACAGGGTGAACATAAATATTCAATGGATCACAAACTTTCGGAAACTCAGGTAAAATAGGTAACGCTAACAATAATGGATAACAAGGACATTACAGAGAAAGCATTTGGTCTCAGATCATGAAGTAGAGTCAGTCTGAATGTAAATTCTGGCTACTACTTGCCAAGGACACAAGCAGCAGAACAGTTTTAGCCACCGAACAGCATTCCCTTGCTCATCATTGCATTACACAGGAACTCATTGGAATTTTTTAAACAAACACATTGTGATAATTTTGGGAAACATCAATATTCACAAAATGTGGGACAGTCACACGGGCAAGAGTGATATTGGGAGAGGAGTTCAGACAATTAGTTTTCAGTGTTTCTTTGAATAACAAATTGTGCAACTGGCTAGGGACATAAATATCTCAGAGCACCCATGGTGTGATGAAACTTCGTGAATGAGTAATGTTACCAGGAGAGATCCTCAGGGAAATTGTGACAAAGTGCAGTGTAAAGAAATACAAAGTTTAAAGTGAATCACAAAAAGGACAAGCTACAACTAGAAACAAAAATAACCAATAACAGGAGTTTGAGAGGAGAACTGACCAAGGTAAATAGGCTAAACAGACTGAAATATGTGCCTGTCAATAAACAGTGGAAAACATTTGAAGGAGCAGTGTAAAACACTCAACAAAAGGACATTCCAATGGAACAGACAAATCCTCAGGAAAAAATCCCTATCAGTCCTTCACTCAAATAAAAGGATCATATTAGATTATCGGGCTTAGAGGATCACCAAAAAGTACTTAAAATCCTGAAGTGAGAGAATGTTTTAGGAATAAGTTTTAAAGGGATTGCAAAGGGTCAGCTCGCAGAAGGAGGTCTGATGGAAGACGGAATAGTTGTCAAGGTTTTATGTCACCAAAGGAACTGGGAGAGCTGAAGGTGCTGGAGGTGGTGAGAGTGTAACAGAGAGTGGTCAGGGTCGGAATGATGTTACAGAGCCAGTACGGATTGCTGCAGCTGGATAAGTTTGCAGAGGTAGGGAGGGACATATGTATTTCTATTTATTCATACATGGGATGTGGGTGTCACTGATTGGACCAACATTCTTTGCCCCACTGCTAATTACCCAGAGGATAGCACAGAGTCAGCCATATTGCTGTGGGTCTGGTGTCACGCGCAGGCCAGACCAGGTTAGAATGTCAGATGTTCTTCTCTAAAGGATGTAAGTGAACCAGATGAGTACGTTCTACTGGTCAATGCTTTTATGGTGACCTCACCAATGTCCTGTACAGCCACAATATGACATCCCAACTTCTACTGTCAATGCTCTGCCCAAAGAAGGTAACCATCCCAAACGCCTGCTTCACCAACCTGTCTACCTGTGACACCACTTACAAAGAACTGTGTACCTGCATCCCCGTGTCTCTGACTGACAACACTACCCAGGGCCCGAACATTAACTGTACAGATCCCACCCTGGTTTGTTTCACCAAAATGGAACACCTCTCATTTATCTAACTAAACTCCATCTGTATTCATCAGCCACTATCCCAGTGTACTATTCGTCCTGTTGAATCATAGATAACGTTCTTCACTGTCCACTTTACCAACAATTTCAGTGTCACTCAAAAAACTTACCACAAAACCAATATTCATAAACCATTTATCCAAATGACAAACAACAGGGGACCCACTTCACCGCTGGTCACATGTCTCCAGTCAGAAAGGCAACATGTCTCCCATCATCCTCTTCCTCCTACCATCAAGCCCAATTTTGTATCCAGTTGACTAGCTCCTCCTGAATGTCATATCCTTTTACATTGACCTGAACTTATTGCCCAGTTTACAATACAGAACGTAGAACACAGAACAATACAGCACAAGACCCTTCGGCCATGATGCCATGCCAACATTCTACCCGACTGTAAGATCAAACTAACCTACATACCCTTCATTTTGCCTATCCAAGAGTCTGTTAAAGTGTCCCGTTCCACCCACCCACCCACCATTCTCTGTGTAAAGAACCTACATCTGAAATCTCCCCTTACCCATCCTCCAATCACCTTACAACTATGCCCCCTGGTACCATGTATGCCATGGGATAAAGCGGTCTCTCACTGTTCACTCTATCTTTGCCTCACACCATCTTGTTCACCTCTACCAAATCACACCACACTCTTCTTCACTCTAATGAGAAAAGCCTTAGCTCCCTCAACCTTTCTTCATAAGACATGCCCTCCAGTCAGATAGCATCCTGGGAAATCTCCTCTTTACACTCTCTCAACCTTCCATATCCTTCCTGTAATGAGGGGATTGATAAACACGAACTCCTATAACCCTTTCTGCTGCCAGTCTGAAAACTGGAGGGGGCCTAATGCTGTTCCATCACTTCAGGTCTGCAGGAAAAAGCCAGGAAATCACAGACCAGTGAGCCAGTGCTGGGTACATTGTTGGAGGAAATTCTGAGAGAAAGAAGCTACATATATTTGGAAAGGCAAGGACTGATTAGAGATAGTCAGCATGGCTTTGGAGTGGAAAACCGTGTTTCAAAACCGGATTGACTCTTTGAGGAGTTGGCCAAGAGACAGATGAAGGCAGAGCAGTCAACGTTGTCAACATGAACTTCAGCAAAGCATTTGACAAGGTTCCAAGCGATGTAGAACATCTAGTCAAGAGGAACAAGGAAGCTAACTTAAGTTTGAGGAATCAAGGATCAGAAGTAGAGCTCTTGAGAGTTACATGGGGCAGCACGGTGGCTCAGCACGGTTCAACAGATAATAGATGTTTCAGAAATAGGGAGGGTCTTGGGGACTGAAGGACATTATAGAGATAGGGAGTGATGTGGGGCCTGAAGGGGGCCAAAGAGATCTGGAGGGCTGTTGGGCCCGAAGGTGGTTGCACAGGTCAGGAGGATCATGGGGATTGAAGGAGGTTTCTCTGAACGGGACGGTCATTAGGTCAGGATAAGATTATGGAGATAGAGAGGGTCGTGGGGACGTTTGGAGGTTATGGAGTTAGGGAGGTTTGTGGGGAATGATTCAGGTTACATGGAAAGAAAGAGTCGTGGGGACGGAAGGAGTTTATGGAGACAGGGAGGTTATATAAATAGTAAGTTTATAGAGAAGCACAGGAAAGAAGAGCATGTATCAGTCATTTGACCACAGAGTCAGTCCAACCATTGAATGTGATCGCGACTGATCATCTAACCCAGTACAGTATTCCTGCTTTCCCACCTTACTCTGATATTATAGTGATTACTGGCATTTAGTGATACAGCGGGCTGTAGTAACTGGGACAGGGGGTGTCTTACAGAGATAGGGAGGGTTGTGGAAGCCGGAACAGGTGACATATACAGGGAGGGTTTTAGGAATGGGAGGACTTTGCACGGATTTGGAGGAATGCAAGGATGGGACACAGTAATAATCACAGGGAGGATTTTGGGAGCTCAACATGAGACGGGTACAGCTGAGAACTGAAGTGAGTCAAACAGTCAGGGCAGGCAGGGACAAGGTAGGACTAATAAATTAAACTGCATTTATTTCAATGCAAGGGGCCTAACAGGGAAGGCAGATGAACTCAGGGTATGGTTAGGAATATGGGACTGGGATATCATAGCAGTTACAGAAACCTGGCTCAGGGATTGGCAGGACTGGCAGCTTAATGTTCCAGGATACAAATACTACAGGAAGGATAGAAAGGGAGGCAAGAGAGGAGGGGGAGTGGCATTTGATAATGGGTGGCATTACAGCTGTGCTAAGGGAGGATATTCCCAGAAATACATCCAGGGAAATTATTTGGCTGGAACTGAGAAATAAGAAAGGGATGATCACCTTATTAGGATTGTAGTATAGACGTCCCAATAGTCAAAGGGAAATTACCAAACAAACTTGTAAGGAGATCTTAGCTATCTGTAAGAATAATAGGGTAGTTACGGTAGGGGATTTTAACTTTCCAAACATCGACTGGGATTGCCATAGTGTTAAAGGTTTAGATGGAGAGGAATTTCTTAAGTGTGTACAAGACAATTTTCTGATTCAGTATGTGGATGTACCTACTAGAGAAGGTGCAAAACTTGACCTAATCTTGGGAAATAAGTCAGGGCAGTTGACTGAGGTGTCAGTGGGAGAGCACTCTGGGCCAGCGACCATAACTCTATTTGTTTTAAAATAGTGATGGAAAAGGATAGACCAGATATAAAAGTTGAAGTTCTAAATTGGAGAAAGGCCCATTTTGACGTTATTAGGCAAGAACTTTTGAAAGCTGATTGGAGGCAGATGTTCGCAGGTAAAGGGACGGCTGGAAAATGGGAAACCTTTAGAAATGAGATAACAAGAGTCCAGAGAAAGTATATTCCTGTCAGGGTGTAGGGGAAGGCTGGTAGGTATAGGGAATTCTGGATGACTAAAGAAATTGAGGGCTTGGTTCAGGAAAAGAAGGAAGCATATGTCAGGTATAGATAGGATAGATCGAGTAAATCCTTAGAAAAGGATAAAGAAGTAGGAGTATACTTAACAGTAAAGTCAGGAGGGCAAAACGCGGACATGAAATAGCTCTGGCAAATAGAATTAAGGAGAATGCAAAGGATTTTTACAAATATATTAAGGACAAAAGGATAACTAGTGAGAGAATAGGGCCCCTGAAAGGTCAGCAAGGCGGCCTTTGTGTGGAGCCACAGAAAATGGGAGAGATACTAAATGAATATTTTGCATCAGTATTTACCGTGGAAAAGGATATGGAAGATATAGACTGTAGGGAAATCGATGGTGACATCTTGCAAAATGTCCAGATTGCAGAGAAAGAAGTGCTGGATGTCTTGAAACGGTTAAAGGTGGATAACTCCCCAGGACCTGATCAGGTGTACCCAAGAACTCTGTGGGAAGCTAGAGAAGTGATTGCTGGGCCTCTTGCTGAGATATTTGTATCATCAATAATCACAGGTGAGGTGACGGAAGACTGAAGGTTGTCAAACATGGTGCCACTGTTTAGGAAGGATGGTAAAGACAAGCCAGGGAACTATAGACCGGTGAGCCTGATCTCATGGTGGGCAAGTTGTTGGAGGGAATCCTGAGGGACAGGATGTGCATGTATTTGGAAAGACAAGGACTGATTAGGGATAGTCAACATGGCTTTGTGCGTGGGAAATCATGTCCACACACTTGATTGAGTTTTTTGAAGAAGTAGCAAAGAAGATTGATGAGGGCAGAGTGATAGATGTGATCTATATGGACTTCAGTAAGGCATTCGACAAGGTTCCCCATGGGAGACTGATTAGCAAGGTTAGATCTCATGGAATACAGGGAGAACTAGCCATTTGGATACAGAACTGGCTCAAAGGTAAAATACAGAATGTGGTGATGGAGGGTTGTTTTTCAGACTTGAGGCCTGTGACCAGTGGAGTGTCACAAGGATCAGTGCTGGGCCCTCTACTTTTTGTCGCTGCAAATGTGTTGCTGGTCAAAGCACAGCAGGCCAGGCAGCATCTCAGGAATAGAGAATTCGACGTTTCGAGCATAAGCCCTTCATCAGGAATAAGAGAGAGAGAGAGCCAAGCAGGCTAAGATAAAGGGTAGGGAGGAGGGACTAGGGGGAGGGGCGATGGAGGTGGGATAGGTGGAAGAAGGTCAAGGTGAGGGTGATAGGCTGGAGTGGGGTGGGGGCGGAGAGGTCAGGAAGAGGATTGCAGGTTAGGAGGGCGGTGCTGAGTTGAGGGAACCAACTGAGACAAGGTGGGGGGAGGGGAAATGAGGAAACTGGAGAAATCTGAATTCATACCTTGTGGTTGGAGGGTTCCCAGGCGGAAGATGAGGCGCTCCTCCTCCAGCCGTCGTGTTGTTATGTTCTGCCGGTGGAGGAGCCAAGGACCTGCATGTCCTCGGTGGAGTGGGAGGGAGAGTTAACGTGTTGAGCCACGGGGTGATTGGGTTGGTTGGTTCGGGCGGCCCGGAGGTGTTCTCTGAAGCGTTCCGCAAGTAAGCGGCCTGTCTCCCCAATATAGAGGAGGCCACATCGGGTGCAGCGGATGCAATAGATGATGTGTGTGGAGGTACAGGTGAACTTGTGGCGGATATGGAAGGATCCCTTGGGGCCTTGGAGGGAAGTGAGTGTGGAGGTGTGGGCGCAAGTTTTACATTTCCTGCGGTTGCAGGGGAAGGTGCCGGGGGTGGAGGGTGGGTTGGTGGGGGGTGTGGATCTGACGAGGGAGTCACGAAGGGAGTGGTCCTTGCGGAACGCTGATAGGGGAGGGGAGGGAAATATATCCTTGGTGGTGGGGTCCGTTTGGAGGTGGCGGAAATGGCGGCGGATGATACGTTGTATGCGGAGGTTGGTGGGGTGGTAGGTGAGAACCAATGGGGTTCTGTCTTGGTGGCGGTTGGAGGAGCGGGGCTCAAGGGCGGAGGAGCGGGAAGTGGAGGAGATGCGGTGGAGGGCATCGTCGATCACGTCTGGGGGGAATCTGCGGTCCTTGAAGAAGGAGGCCATCTGGGCTGTGCGGTGTTGGAATTGGTCCTCCTGGGAGCAGATGCGGCGGAGACGAAGGAATTTGGAATATGGGATTGCATTTTTACAGGGGGCAGGGTGGGAGAGGGTGTAGTCCAGGTAGCTGTGGGAGTCAGTCGGTTTATAATAGATGTCTGTGTTGAGTCGGTCGCCCGAGATAGAAATGGAGAGGTCTAGGAAGGGGAGGGAGGAGTCTGAGATGGCTGGAGGAGGAGCGCCTCATCTTCCGCCTGGGAACCCTCCAACCACAAGGTATGAATTCAGATTTCTCCAGTTTCCTCATTTCCCCTCCCCCCACCTTGTCTCAGTTGGTTCCCTCAACTCAGCACCGCCCTCCTAACCTGCAATCCTCTTCCTGACCTCTCCGCCCCCACCCCACTCTGGCCTATCACCCTCACCTTGACCTCCTTCCACCTATCCCACCTCCATCGCCCCTCCCCCTAGTCCCTCCTCCCTACCCTTTATCTTAGCCTGCTTGGCTCTCTCTCTCTCTTATTGAGTCCCTCTACTTTTTGTCATTCACATAAATGATTTGGATGAGAGCATAAGAGGTACAGTAAGTAAGTTTGCAGATGACAACAAAATTGGAGGTGTACTGGACAGCGAAGAGGGTTACAACCGGATCTGGACCAAATGGACCAATGAGCTAAGTGGCAGATGGAGTTTAATTCAGATAAATGCGAGGTGCTGCATTTTGGAAAAGAAAATCTTAGCAGGACTTATACACGTAATGGTAAGTTCCTAAGGAGTGTTGTTGAACAAAGAGACCTTGGAGTGCAGGTTCATAGCTATTTGAAAATGGAGTCGTAGATAGATCGGATAGTGATGGCGGCGTTTGGTATACTTTCTTTTATTGGTCAGAGTATTGAGTCCAGGAATTGGGAGGACATGTTGCGGCTATACAGGACATTGGTTAGGCCACTGTTGCAATATTTTGTGCAATTCTGGTCCTCCTTCCTATCAGGAAAAATGTTGTGAAACTTGAAAGGGTTCAGAAAAGATTTACAAGGATGTTGCCAGGGTTGTAGGATTTGAGCTACAGGGATAGGCTGAACAGGCAGGGGCTGTGGCGTCGGAGGCTGAGGGATGAGCTTATAGAGGTTTACAAAATTATGAGGGGCATGGATAGGGTAAATAGACAAAGTCTTTTCCCTGGGGTCGGGGGTCCAGAATTAGAGGGCATAGGTTTAGGGTGAGAGGGGAAAGATGTAAAAGAGACCTAAGGGGCAACCTTTACTCGCAGAGGGCGGTACGTGTATGGAATGAGCTGCCAGAGAATGTGGTGGAGGCTGGTATAATTGCAACATTTAAGAGGCATTTGGATTGGTATATGAATAGGAAGGGTTTGGAGGGATATGGGCCGGGTGCTGGCAGGTGGGACTATATTCGGTTGGGATATCTGGTCGGCATGGACAGGTTGGACCGAAGGGTCTGTTTCCATTATGTACACCTCTATGACTCCATCATTCATGGAGGTTATAGAAATAAACTGCGTGGTCGCGTCTGGAGGAGGTTAAAGGTATAATGGTTTGTAGTTACCGAAGGAAATTACATCAATCGGGACCAGCAGAGTTTACAGAGACTGACTGCATTTTAGAGACAGGAAGAGTTCATAGTCATCATTAGAAATGCAGAAACTAATTTATGAGAGAAGCAGGGTCACTCTGCACAGTGTCCAGAGACAAGGAGGAGTCTAACAGCTGGAGGTGGTTACTAAGGTACAGAGCTTTTTTGTTGTCATGACGGGAAGGTTACAGAGATCATGAAGGTAATAGGAGTTCAAAAATGTCACAAAGATAGGGAGGCTTTTCAGGTCTGGAAAGGACTACACTGACAGGAATGTCTTAAGGAACTGACGAGTTGTTTTTCACAGATAAGCAGAGATGTGACAGAACCCGGGATGAAAGGCAAAGGCAGAGACTTGGAGAGTTGTACTGGTAGGAGGTACTTATAGGGATAGGCAGGATTGTAGGGACTGATAGAGATAGGGGAAGTAGTATTTATGAAACAGACAGAGGAGAAACTGACAGACATAGGGAGGGTTCTGTGAAACACATGAATTTACAGACAAGGTGGTGATAATGAAGCCTGAGATTTTTCTTTTGTTCCTTGCCCAGCGTTGTTCCTACATCATGCCCTCAGGGTCTGAATTAAAGCCCATAAACTCCTCCCTGTGCTGTTTACTGTGAGTGATCTTACCGGCTGCAGGATTTACTGATGCCTCCAGATCTCACTCTCCATCTCGCTGGCTGACCAACCATCTTCAATGTGGTGATGGACGAGACAGGAATTGGGAATTCTGCTGCATCAGGGACATCGGGAATTCCAACAGGAGACAGAAATAGACAGAATGGAAAATTACACTGATGCAATAAAGGTTACACATGGAGAATGGCACTGAATCCCACAGAGATCTGGAAAATCACAGTCTCCATCCATGGCCTGTTCTGCTGCGTCTCTTTGGAGTGCAGAATTCTACTGGCTCAGGATCTGGAGTAGCTGAAAGAGTGAGAGACACTGACAGAGGCAGCAATTAGACCCACACAATAAGGGATATCACATGGAAAAAGACTGAGTGATATCAGCAGAGTGCCGGAAGCTGTCAGGATCACACAATGGTGTTCAAGGTTTGTGCGAAGATTTGTAGCTCGGGTGCTCGTTGTTGTGGTTCTGTTCGCCGAGCTGGAAGTTTTTGTTGCAAACGTTTCGTCCCCTGGCTAGGCGACATCATCAGTGCTTTGGAGCCTCCTGCGAAGCGCTTCTTTGATGTTTCTTCCGGTATTTATAGTGGTCTGTCCTTGCCGCTTCCAGGTGTCAGTTTCAGCTGTCCGCTGTAGTGGTTGGTATATTGGGTCCAGGTCGATGTGTTTGTTGATGGAGTTTGTGGATGAATGCCATGCCTCTAGGAATTCCCTGGCTGTTCTCTGTCTGGCTTGCCCTATGATAGTAGTGTTTTCCCAGTCGAATTCATGTTGCTTGTTGTCTACGTGTGTGGCTACTAGGGATAGCTGGTCGTGTCGTTTCGTGGCTAGTTGATGTTCATGTATGCGGATTGTTAGCTGTCTTCCTGTTTGTCCTATATAGTGTTTTGTGCATGAAGTGCAGTCCTTGCATGGTATTTTGTAAACTACATTAGTTTTGCTCATGTTGGGTATGGGGTCCTTTGTTCTAGTGAGTTGTTGTCTGAGCGTGGCTGTTGGTTTGTGTGCCGTTATGAGTCCTAAGGGTCGCATTAGTCTGGCTGTCAGTTCTGAAACGCTCCTGATGTGTGGTGGTGCGGCGAGTCCTTTTGGTTGTGGCATGTCCTCGTTCCGTGGTCTGTCTCTTAGGCATCTGTTGATAAAGTTGCGCGGGTATCCGTTTTTGGCGAATACCTTGTATAGGTGTTCCTCTTCCTCTTTTTGCAGTTCTGGTGCACTGCAGTGTATTGTGGCTTTTTTGAATAGTGTCCTGATGCAGCTTCGTTTGTGTGTGTTGGGGTGGTTACTTTCATAGTTTAGGACTTGGTCTGTGTGTGTTGTTTTCCTGAGTACCCTTGTGGTGAATTCTCCGTTTGGTGTTCTCTGTACTATCACGTCTAGAAATGGGAGTTGGCTATCCTTTTCTTCTTCTCTCGTAAATCCGATTCACGAGAGAAGAAGAAAAGGATAGCCAACTCCCATTTCTAGACGTGATAGTACAGAGAACACCGAACGGAGAATTCACCACAAGGGTACACAGGAAAACAACACACACAGACCAAGTCCTAAACTATGAAAGTAACCACCCCAACACACACAAACGAAGCTGCATCAGGACACTATTCAAAAGAGCCACAACACACAGCAGTACACCAGAACTGCAAAAAGAGGAAGAGGAACACCTATACAAGGTATTCGCCAAAAACGGATACCCGCGCAACTTTATCAACAGATGCCTAAGAGACAGACCACAGAACAAGGACATGCCACAACCAAAAGGACTCGCCGCACTACCACACATCAGGAGCGTTTCAGAACTGACAGCCAGACTACTGCGACCCTTAGGACTCATAACGGCACACAAACCAACAGCCACGCTCAGACAACAACTCACTAGAACAAAGGACCCGATACCCAACATGAGCAAAACTAATGTAGTTTACAAAATACCATGCAAGGACTGCACAAAACACTATATAGGACAAACAGGAAGACAGCTAACAATCCGCATACATGAACATCAACTAGCCACGAAACGACACGACCAGCTATCCCTAGTAGCCACACACGTAGACAACAAGCAACATGAATTCGACTGGGAAAACACTACTATCATAGGGCAAGCCAGACAGAGAACAGCCAGGGAATTCCTAGAGGCATGGCATTCATCCACAAACTCCATCAACAAACACATCGACCTGGACCCAATATACCAACCACTACAGCGGACAGCTGAAACTGACACCCGGAAGCGGCAAGGACAGACCACTATAAATACCGAAAGAAACATCAAAGAAGCGCTTCGCAGGAGGCTGCAAAGCACTGATGATGTCGCCTAGCCAGGGGACGAAACGTTTGCAACAAAAACTTCCAGCTCGGCGAATAGAACCACAACATCACAAAATGGTATCAGAAGTGGACCTGACCAGTGTTCACTGCTACCAGTACTCAGGGAGGACTGAGCTATTTTATTGGTATAGACTCCTCTGGTACCAGGATGATGTACTGTGCCATAACGGACACACATGAGAAGGGGGACAGGCCTCAGGTGAATGGAAATTCTCAAGTCCAAAGAGAAAGGTTGAAATATTGGAACACCATGGAGATGTGGATAAAGACCAACAGAAAGAAACAGTAAGGGACTGAGTTTAATTAAAATACTACATTGTCAAATAGATTTGTGACAGGAAAGTATTGGTTAAAATAAAGTAAATGCCATTTCCGCCCCTCACAACTCCTTCGACACCACAAGTGACATCACTTCTGCCCCTCACACCATCGCTGATGTCACATGCTCAGTGACTTCCGCGCCCCCCCCACTGCCGTGTTTGCCACCACTTCCGCCCCCACCAACACCACTCACCTGCATTCTGCTGACACCACCTCCCAGGTCCCACCGTCACTATCACTGCCCCCCAGAACCCTGAGGGGAACACCACCCCTGCTCATGACTCCACCCCCATTCCCCCAACACCACACTAACTCCAGTTACAGGCTCTGTCCCCTTCCCAAGCTCCACACCTAGGCCAGGTCCCAGCTCCCAGGCCTGCCAAGTTTTCACCTTTCCTCCTGACCTCCCCCTCACTGAGGACGAATGATCAGTCCTCAGCAAAGGCCTCACCTTTATCCCCCTCCTCCCACACATCAATGAATTTAATACACGCCGTGACGTTGAACACTTCTTCTGCCGCCTCCGAGCTTACTTTTACAATCAGGACTCCCGCCCACCTTCCGAGGACCCCTTTGCCCACCTCCAACACACCCCATCCACCTGGACACCCCGTGCTGGCCTATTACCTTCCTTCGAGCTCTTCATTTTGTCCTTTCCCTTTGTCTCCCTCTGGCAGACCAACTGCATTCAATGTGGTGATGGACGATCCACCTCTCAGCTGGGAAGGCTATTGAGTCAGGACTTTCCTGAGTACGCAATGGAGACAGAGAAATAAACAGAATTGGAAATTAAACAGATGCAGTGAGGGTTACATGTGGAAAATGGCACTGAGTCTCACAGAGATCTGGAAAATGGAGTGATATTAAGTAATAGTCCCAGATTGCTGGAAGATGTCAGGATCACACAGTTATGTTGGAAGAATGGGTTTAGCTTCATGATGCCCTTGTATCAGTGCTCAGGGATGAGCATCCAGTGAGCAGGTGAAGTGATGGCCTAGTGGTATTCTTGCTAGAGAGTGTATCCAAAACGTCAGCTAATATTCATGGGAGGCAGGTTTGACTCCCACCATCTGAAAAGGAGACATTTGAAATCAATAATTTTAAAAATAATAATTAACAATCCACAAATAAGAATGAGACCATTACTGATGTACAAAAAATCCAAACACTTGTCCTTGAGAGAAGGACATCTGCCCATCCTGACATGGTCTGCACGACATCCCCATAGCAAAGTGTCTGCCTCTCAATTACCCCCTGAAATGGCCGAGCAAGTTACTCAGTTCAAGGGCAGCTAGAGCTGAGCAAGAAAGGCTGGTGTCAGACAGAGACTCATACATCCCATACCTGATTTTTAAAAATCCATTAGGATGGTCCCCCTGGAACTGTGCTGGGATCCATGTCCTGGCCAATCATGTCGGTAGATTTAGGGACAGGGCTTTAAACTGACAGAGAGGATGCAGGAACAGGTTTCAGGTGAAAGGAGCTTTCCAAATTCAAATAGAAAAGGTGAAGCAATGGAACAGCATGGAATGTGGCTGAAGACAAACAGAAAGGAGCAGGAAAGGACAGAGTTTTATTAAAATTGTACATCAGGAAATCGGCTTGTGACAGGAAATTGTGAGAACGAGTAAATTATGTTTTTTTTCATGGACAACGTTGCTGCAATAAGGTCGATGGATTTGTGACACAGAGATAAAAGAGATTTAGACACCAGAGAGACATGGATACAGGGTGAACAACAATATTCAGTGGTTCACAATCTTGTGCAAACTCAGGCAAAATGGGTAACGCTAACAATAATGGATACCAAAGGCATTCCAGAGAAAGCATTTGACCACAGATCATGAAGTAGAGCCAGTCTGAATGTAAATTCTGGCTACTACTTGCCAAGGACACAAGCAGCAGAACAGTTTTACCCACCGAACAACATTCCATTGCTCATCACTGCATTACACAGGAACTCATTGGAATTTTTTAACAAAGGGATTGTGATAATTTTGGAAAACTTCAATATTTGTATAATCTGGGACAAACACACGGTCAACATTGACATTGGAAGGAGTTCGGAGAATTTTTTTTCAGTATTTCTTTGAAAAACACATTGTGCAATTGGCTAGGGACATAGCTATCGCAGAGCGACCGTGAAATGAAACTTAGTGAATGAGTAATGTCACCTGCAGAGATCCTTCGGGAAATTGTGATAAAGTGCAGTTTAATGAAATATAAAGATTTAAAGTGAATCACAGAGGACAAGCTACAACGAGAAACAAAAATAGTCAATGACATGTGTGTGAGAGGAGAACTGACCAAGGTAAACAGGCTAAACAGACCGAAACAGGTGTCTGTAAACGAACAGTGGAAACCATTTGAAGGAACAGTGTAAAACACTCAACAAAAGGACACTCCAATGAAACAGTAAAAACCTCAGTAAGAAATCCCCACTGGTCCCTCACTCAGGACAAAATTTATCATATTAGATTATGAGGCTGAGAAGATCACCAAAAAGTACTTCAAATCCTGAAGTGAGAGTGTGCACTAGGAGTAAATGTTAATGGATTGCAATGGGCCTGCTCGCAGGAGGAGGGCTGTGGGAAGGGGAACCATGGTCAGGGTTTATTGACACGATAGGAACAGGGAGAGGTGAAGGTGCCGGAGGTAGTGAGAGTGTTACAGAGAGTGGTCTGGGTGTTACAAAGCCAGTACAGATTGCTGCAGCTGGAGGGGATTGCAGAGGTAGGGAGGGACATAGGTATTTTTATTTATTCATTCATGGGATGTGGGTGTCACTGCCTGGACTAACGTTCTTTGACCCCACTCTTAATTACCCAGAGGGTAGCTCAGAGTCAGCCCTCTTGCTGTGGGTCTGGAGTCACTTGTTAGCCAGACCAGGTTAGAATATTTGATGTCCTTCCCTAAAGCAGGTAAGTGAATTAGATGAGTTCTTCCGACTGATCAACAATGTTTCTTATGGTGGCCCCACCAATGTCTTTTACAGCCACAACATGACATCCCAACTCTTATTCTTAATGCTCTCCCCAATGAAGGTAACCACCCCAAACGCCTGTTTCACCAGCCTGTCTACCTGTGACACCACTTTCAAAAGAACTGTGTACCTGCATCCCTGGGTCACTGACTGACAACACTACCCAGAGCCCGAAGATTAACTGTACAAGTCCCATTTTGGATTGTTTCACCAAAATGGCACACTTCATATTTATCAAATTAAACTCCATCTGCTGTTCTTCAGCCCACTATCCCAGCAGTCCTGTTAATCTTGTTGTGTCATATATTATCTTCTCCTATAACCACTTTACCACCAATGTCAGTGTCATCCAAGAAGCTTACTTACCAGGAAACCAATATTCCTATCCAAACCATTTATCCAAATGACAAACAACAATGGACCCACTACACCGCTGGTCACATGCCTACATGTCTCCCACCACCCTCTGTCTCCTACCATCAAGCAACTTTAGCATCCAGTTGAGTAGCTCCTCCTGAATGCCATATCCTTTTACACTGATCTGAGCTTATTACCCAGTTTACCAGACAGAACACAGAACGCAGAACAGTTCAGCCCAAGACCCTTCGGACATGATTTCATACTAACATTTTATCCAACTGTAAGATCAAACTAACCTACATACCCTTCATTTTACGATTATCCAGGTGTCTGTCCAAGAGTCTATTAAATGTCCCGGATGTGTCTAATTTTACTACCACCATTGTCAGTGCATTCCAACCACCTACTATTCTCTATCCTCTGATCCATCCTCCATTCACCTTAAGATTACAGCCCCTTGTAATAGCCATTTATTCCATAGGAGGAAAAGTCTCTGATTATTCACTCTCTCTGTGCCTCACATCATCTTGTTCACCTCTACCAGGTCGCCCTGCCCCCCTTCTTCACTCCAATGAGAAAAGCCTTAGGTCCCTCAAACTTTCTTCATAAGAAATGCCCTCCATCCCAGGCAGCATCCTGGTAAATCTCCTGTGTACGCTCTCTAAAACTTGTACATCCTTCCTGTAAACAGGGGACCAGAATTGAACACAATATTTCAAGTGTGGTCGCACCAAGTTGCTATAAAGCAGTAAAACCTCACGGCTCTTAAAATCAATCCCCTTGCTAAGGAAAGCCAAAACAATATATGCCTTTTTAACAACCCTATCAACGTGCGTGGCAACTTGAGGGATCTATGGACATGGACCCCATGGTCTCTCTGTTCCTCCACACTGCCCAGTATTCTGCCTTTCACCCTGCATTCTGTATTCAAATTCAACCTTCCAGAATGAATCACTTCACACTTTTCTAGATTGAACTCCATCTGCCATTTCCAGCCCAGCTCTGTGTCCTGTCAATGTCCCATTGCAGCCTACAACAGCCCTCCACATTCCCCACCACTCCACCAACGTTCATGTGATTGGCAAACTTACGAACCCACTCTCCAACATCCACATGCACATCATTTAAAAAAAATGACAAAGAGCAGAGTCCTAGAGCCGACTGTTACTGAACCCCACAGGCCACTGAGCTCCAGGCTCAATACTGTCCATCTGCTGCCATACTCTGTCTACTCTGAGGTATTCAATCCTGTATCCAGACAGACAGATTTCCCTGTATCCAAAATCATCCTTCTTTTTTGAATGAGCCATCAACGTATTCCACCATATCCTCAAATTCAAAAAGATTTGTGAGGCATGAACTGACCCCTCACAAACCCATGCTGACTGTCTCTAATTTAACTATGGTTTTCCAAGTAGTCATAAATCCTGTCTTTAGAATCCTCGCCAATAATCTGCACACCACAAACATTTGACCAAATCTGTAATTCCCAGAATTCTACCACCATAATATGGTCCAGACTCTACAAATCTTCCCTCCTCTGCCATGTTCCCCAGAAGGGCACTAGAGAGTGGTGGGGGTTACAGAGATAGGGAGGAATATCAGGACAGGAGGATTTTGCAGACATTAGGAGGATTGCAGTGCCAAAAGGAGGCTTCAGTAATTGTGAGGTTTCATGGTGATGAAGGCATTTGAGGAGGAAGGGAGGGAGGATTGTAAGGAAATGAGAGGTTTCACAGTTTAGATGTTTTGTTAGGACTGCAAGAGGTTACTGAGTTGGGGAGGGTTTAAGCACTGGTGGATATTACATAAACATGGAGTTTTGGTTGCAATGCAGGAAGAGGATTCAGGAAGCTGGAGAGTATGGGGTCTGAACGAGGTTACACAGCGAAGAAGGACCATAGAGCCACAGGAGGTTACAGAAATGTGGAGAACTATGGGGCCTGCAGGAGTTCATGGAGTTGGGAATGTTGGGAGGGATGGAGAAGCTTACAGGGATACGGATGTTTGTAGGACAGAGCTGGATCACCGACAGCGAGTGTTTTAGGGAGCTGAGCAGATTACAGAGATAAAGATGTTTGTATCGACTGGAAGAACAAACAGAGATATGCAGGGTAGTCGTGACTGGAGATGTTAATGGATGTTGGGAAGGCTTAGGTTCTAGGGGTTATGGAGGTTGTGGAATCTGGATTTTGTTTCAGAGATTGGGATAGCAATTTTGGTTGGAGACAGTTTCACAGGTAAGGGAGCAGAGCACAAAGAGGAGGAAATTGTAGGGGAGGATGATGTTTAAACAGATCGTGGTGTAAGAGCTGGACAAGGTTATGGAGATGGGTGGATGGTGGAGACACAGGAGGTGCTTACATTGACAAGGGAGTGATAGTGACAGGTGACTGTTAAATAGATAGTGGGTTTTGTAGGAACTGGATCGGGAGAGGCACAGGCATTGCAGTGAGTTCGACAGATCAGGAGTGCTGCAGGGACCTGACAGGATTACACTGAACGGGATGGTGGTAGGGTCTCCACAGACTGTTGGTGTTTAGGGACTGGAAGAGATTTGGTAGATAGGGAGGGATGTAAGAGCTGCAGGAGCTAATGGAGAGTTGAAGAGTTGGAACAGTTTGCAGAGGTAGGTTTCTCAGACAGGAGTAGTGAGGATTACAGATAGTGAGGGGTATGTGGCCGGAGGAAGTTAAAGAGAGGGGAGTTTTCGCATCTGGAAGAGGTTACACTGTTAGGGACAGTTGAAGAGACTGAAGCAAAAATGCCTGGAGAAAGTTATACAGATAGAGAGGTGAGTAGGGACTGAAGGTGAATACACAGACATGGAGGGTTGCATTGTTAGATGGAGCTGAGAGGGACAGGGACTGGTGTAGGGATTTACACAGATAGGGAAGGGTGTGTTTTTGGTGAAGGTTACACTGATGCAGACAGTGTTAGGGAGTGTTTAATGGACTACAGAGGGGGTCAGAGAGAATGTATTATGGGGAGTGGAGGAGATTACAGACACAGAGATGGCTGTTAGCTGTAATGCTGGAGGGAGGTTATAGCAGTGAGTGTTGCCAAGACTTAGTAACTTCACTGATACAGAGCAAGTCTCAGCACGTAACTGTCAAAGGGAAGTTGAGACAGTCCAGGTGAGTTTTCAGAGATACAAATGTTTATGGGAGTTTCAAGAGGGAACAATGATTGGGGGTACCGTCCCAAATGGTAATAGTTATAGGGAGGGTTCTAAGAGCAGGAAGAAGTAACAGACATATCAATCTTTGCAAGGACTGGAGAACCTTACATAGGCAAGGAGTGTTTTAGAGTCTGGAGGAGATTACAGTGTTAAGGAGAATATTGGGGATAAGGCAAGGTTTAAGAGACAGGGATGGTTGACAGGGCAGGACAATAACCTGAATAGAATCGCCATCGTGTGGAATCAGGCCATTCGGCCCAACTAGTCCATTCCAAACCTCTGAAGAGCATCTGACCCAGACCCACTCCTCGACCGATACATTAAACCCTGCATTTCTCGTGGTGTACTTACTTTAACCGCACATTCCTGAATACTACAGTCAATTTATGATGGCCAATCCACTGATGGTGCAAATATTGGACACACACAACACACACACATACACACAGAGACCAAGGCAGCGACACGCAAACACACACAGCGAGGGGGATACAAGCAGACACGCATGCACGCAGCAGGGGTGGGACACGCACAGACACGCAGCGAAGGGACACACACGCGCACACACAGAAACAGTGAGGGAGATACCCGCAGACACACAGCGAGGGAAGGACATGCGTGCACACACACACAGACAGCGAGGGAGGGACACGCACACACACAGTGAGGAAGGGACAAACACACACACGTATGGAGAGGGGAATACATGCAGACACACAGTGAGGGAGGGTCACGCACATACACTGCAAGGGAGGGACACGCACACACCGCGAAATAGGGGCAAGCACACACATGTCGAGGGAGAGGGCATGTGCACAGAAATTGAGAGGGCGCACGCACACACAGCGAGAGGGGACACACATAGACATGGCAAGGGTGGGACCCAGGAACACAGCAAGGTGGTCACGCACTCACACACACAAGGGACGGACCCACACACACACGCAAAGCGAGGGAGGGACACGCGCACACACAGTGAGGGAGGGACACAAACACACAGTGAGGGAGCAACATACAAACACACACAGTGAGGGGGATACCCACAGACAAAGGAGGGACACACACACAGAACGAGTGAGGGTCACACGCACGCTGAGGGGGAGGGCATGTGCACAGAAATTGAGAGGTGACACACACAGACACGGCAATGGTGGGACACGCGCACACAGCAAGGGGGGACACGCACTCACACACAAACACAAGGGACGGACACACGCAAAACGGGGGAGGGACACGCACAGATACACACACACATAAACACAGAGCAAGGGACGGATGCGTGCACACACAGCGAGGGAGGGACACAAACACACAGCAAGGGAGCGACATACGAACACACACAGTGAGGGGTTTACCCACAGACACACAGCGAGGGTGGGATACACACGCATACAGCGAAGGAAGGGACACACATGTCAAGGGGGAGGGCATGTGCACAGAAATTGAGAGGGGGCACGCGCACACAGCCAGAGGGGACATACACAGACATGGCAAGGGTGGGACACGCGCACACAGCAAGGGAGGGTCACGCACACATAGATTAGATTAGATTACTTACAGTGTGGAAACAGACCCTTCGGCCCAACAAGTCCACACCGACCCGCCGAAGCGCAACCCACCCATACCCTTACATTTACCCCTTACCTAACATTACGGGCAATGTAGCATGACTCCACACAGTCAGTCGCCTGAGTAGGGAATTGAACCCGGGCCTCAGGCGCTGCTAACCACTGTGCCACCGTGCCACCCATACATACACACAAACACAGAGCAAGGGAGGGACATGCACACAAGCACAAGGGACGGGGACACACATGCAAAGCGAGGGATGGACATGCACACAAAGCGAGGGAGGGACACGCACAGATACACACACACAAACACAGAGCAAGGGAGGGGCACGTGCACACACAGCGATGGAGGGACACGCACAGCAAGGGAGCGATACACAAACACACACAGTGAGGGGATTACCCGCAGACACACAGCGAGGGACGGACACAGACACACAGCGAAGGAAGGGACACACACACAGACACAGCAAGGGGTTGCACATACACACAGCGAGGAGGGACACACACACACATAGCGAGGGAGGGATACGTGCGCACACACAGTGAGGGGGTTATCCGCAGACACTTAGCAAGGAAGGGACACACACATGCACAGCGAGCGAGAGACACACACATTGAGGGAGGGACACGCGCACACACACACATACACACACAGAGGAAGGGAAGGACATGCACACACAGCGTGGGAGGGGCACGCAAACACAACGAGGGAAGGACATGCACACACACAGCGAGGGAGGGAAATGCACAAACACACACACAGCTAGGGAGGGACACCTTCATACACACACAGGGAAGGAGGGACAAGCACACACATGGCAAGGGGGAGGGCATGTTTACAGAAATTGAAAGGGGACATGAACAGATACAGCAAGGGAGGGCATGCACATACACAGTGAGGGGAGAAGCGCGCACACAGTGAGGGGGATATACACAAAGAGTAATGGAGGGACACACACACACACACAAGAGACACACACACAAAGAGCAAGGGAGTGACACACGCACATACAGCAAGTGGGACACAAACACACAAAGCGAGGGTGGGACACGCACACATACACACAGTTAAGGGGATACAAACAGACACCCAGCAAGGGAGGGACACACGCACACACAGCGAGGGAGTGACACACATACTCACAGCAAGAGAGGGACATACACACAGCAAGGGAGAGACATGCGCACACAGCGAGGGAGGGACACGCAAACACACAGAGCAAGAGAGGGACACTCGCAAACACAGCAAGGGGGGGCCACACATATACACACACACACACCGAGGGATGGACACGCACAGTGAGTGAGGGACACGCACACACACACATACCCAGCGAGGGTGGGACGCACACACAGCGAGCAAGGGACACACGCACACACAAAGACAAAGCGAGGGAGGGACACAAACACACACACGTTGAGGGGGAGGGCATGTGCACAGATATTGAGAGCGGGCGCGCACACACAGTGAGAGGGAACACACACAGACACCGCAAGTGTGGGACATGCGCACACAGCGAGAGAGGTTCACACACTCACACACACAGCGAGGGAGGGAAGGACACGCACACACACAGCAATGGAGGGTCATACACAAACACACGCAGCGAGGGAGTGACACGCACACACAGCAAGATGGACACATACACACAAAGCGAGGGAGGGACACGCACACATACACACAGTTAAGGGGATACATGCAGACACACAGTGAGGGAGGGATGCACAGTGAGGGAGGGACACAAAGGCACAGTGAGGAAGTGACACACATACACACACACAGCAAGGGAGGGACACTCACATACACTGCAAGAGGGACACACATACTCACAGCAAGAGGGGACACACACACACAGCGAGGGATAGACACGCGCATGCTCAAGCACACAAACACAGACACACACAGTGAGAGAGGGACAAGCACACACACAGCCAGGGGGAGACATGCACACACACACACACACACACACACACACACACAGAGCAAGGGAGGTACACACGCACACACAGTGAGGGAGGCCCACACACACAGACAGCGAGGGTTGGACCACATACACACACACACACACACACACACACACAGAGCAAGGGAGAGACACGCACACACAGCGAGGGTGGGACAAACGCACACACTTATGGTGAAGGGAATACACACAGACACACAGTGAGGGAGGGATATTCACATACACTGCAAGGGAGGGACACGCACCCACCGCGAAGGAGGGACAAGCACACACATGTCGAGGGAGAGGGCATAGGCACAGAAATTGAGAAGGCACACGCAATGACAGCGAGAGGGGACACACACAGACATGGCGAGGTTGGGACATGTGCACACAGCAAGGGGGTACACGCACTCACACACAAGGGACGGTCACACGGACACACAAAGCGAGGGAGGGTTATGCACACATACATACACACACAGAAACAGAGCAAGGGAGGGACATGCACACACACACAAGGGACGGACACACACATGCAAAGCGAGGGATGGACACATACACATACACACACAGAGCAAGGGAGGGACATGCACACACAAGGGATGGAGACACACACAAACAGCGAGAGAGAGACACATACACATAACGCGATGGAGTGACACACACACAAACAGCGAGTGAGGGACACGCAGTGAGGGGGGACACACAAACACATACAGTGAGGATGTGGCACGTACACACACAGAGCGAGGGAGGGACAACACACACACACAGCGAGCGAGGGACACACACACACACAGGGAAGGAGGGACAAGCAGACACATGGCGAGGGGGAGGGCATGTGCACAGAAATTGAGAGGGTGCACACACACACAGCGAGAGGGGACACGCACTCACACACCGAGGGGAGATGTGCACACACAGTGAGGGGGATATACACAAAGAGCAATGGAGGGGCACGTGCACACACACACAAGGGATGGACACACACAGACAGCAATGGGAAGGACATGCACGCGCGTGCGCACACACACACACACACACACACAGCAAGGGAAGGACACGCGCATGCACGCACACACAGTGAGTGAGGGACACGCACACACAGCAAGGGAGCACATGCACTCACACAGCGAGGGAGATATACACAAAGAGCAAGGGAGTGACACGCACACAGCGAGGGAGTGACACGCACACACAGCAAGAGGGACACATACACACACAAAGCGAGGGAGAGACTCACACATACACACAGTTAAGGGGATACACACAGTGAGGGAGGGACACACACACACACTCACATAGCGTGGGAGGGACACACAGGCACAGTGAGGAAGTGACACGCATACACACACACACACACACACACACACACACACGCACACACACACAAACACACACACACACACACAGAGCCAGGGAGGGACACTCACCTACACTGCAAGAGGGACACACATACTCACAGCAAGAGGGGACACGCACACGCTCAAGCACACAAACACAGACACACAGTGAGAGTGGGACAGCAGAGAGCAGCGCGAGCTGGGCGGAAGTGAAGTTGGAACGCAGAGCTGGTCGGGAAGGTAAGTGATTGATGTTTGAGTGTGTGTGTTCTGGGCCCCAGGCCCTACAAAGTAGGGCCTCCCTCCCATCCTCCTCCTCTAGCCTAACTTTAAAGTCCACAGGTAAGCTACTCAGTATTCTTGTTTTGGAGACTAAGTGTAGAGTAATGGCAGTGCAGGCAGTGGAATGTTCCTCCTGCAGGATGTTTGAGCTAGGGCTGACCACCGATACTCCTGCCGACTTCATCTGCAGGAAATGCTGTCAGATCCTGCTCCTTACAGAATGTGTTCGGGAACTGGAACTGGAGTTGGATGAAGTGAGGATTATTCGATAGGCTGAGAGGGTGATAGATAGAAGCTACAGGGATGTAGTCACACCAGAGAACAGAGGTAGCTGGGTAACACTTAGAGGTGGGAAGGGGAGGAAGCAGGCAGTGCAGGGATCCCCTGTGGTCGTTCCCTTCAACAATAAGTATACCGCTTTGGATACTGTGGTTGGGGGGGGGGGGGCTAGCAGGGGTAAGCTGCAGTGACCGAGTCTCTGGCACGAGGTCCGGCTCTGAGTCTCAGAAGGGAAAGGGGGAGAGGAGGAGAGCGCTAGTTATAGGAGACTCTATAGTTAGAGGGACAGACAGGCAGTTCTGTGGACATGGGTGAGACTCTCGGATGGTTTGTTGCCCGCGGGTGCCAGGGTCCGAGGCATCTTGGACCGTTTCTTCAAATCCTCAAGGGGGAGGGTGTGCAGCCAGAAGTCATGGTGCACGTTGGCACCAATGACATAGGTAGGAAGAGGAGTGGGGAGGTCATTTAGGAGCTCAGGGAGTTAGGCTGGAAGCTAAAAGCTAGGACGGACAGAGTCGTCATCTCTGGGTTGTTGCCGGTGCCACGTGACAGTGAGGCAAGGAATAGGGAGAGAGTGCAGTTGAACACGTGGCTGCAAGGATGGTGTAGGAGGGAGGGCTTCAGGTATTTGGACAATTGGACTGCATTCTGGGGAAGGTGGGACCTGTACAAACAGGACGGGTTGCACCTGAACCAGAAGGGCACCAATATCCTGGGAGGTAGGTTTGCTAGCACTCTTCGGGGGGTTTAAGCTAATTTGGCAGGGGGATGGGGTCCGGACTTGTAGCCCAGTAAGTAGGTTAGCTGTTTGTCAGGATGTCCAAGAATGTAGGGAGGCTGTGGAGAAGGTAGGACTGACAGGGAATACTTGCGGACACAGAGATGGGTTCAAGTGTGTATACTTCAACGCAAGGAGTATCAGAAATAAGGTGGGTGAACTTAAGGCGTGGATCGGTACCTGGGACTACGATGTTGTGGCCATCACGGAAACGTGGATAGATGAGGGACAGGAATGGTTGTTGGAGGTTCCTGGTTGCAAATGTTTCAGTAAGATTAGGGAGGGTGGTAAAAAAGGAGGGGGTGTGGCGTTTCTAATTAGAAATGGTATAACGGCTGCAGAAAGGCAGTTCGAGGGGGATCTGCCTTTGGAGGTAGTATAGGCTGAAGTCAGAAATAGGAAAGGAGCAGTCACCTTGTTGGGTGTTTACTATAGGCCCCCCAATAGCAGCAGAAATGTGGAGAAACAGATTGGGAAACAGATTTTGGAAAGGTGCAGAAGCCACAGGGTAGTAGTCATGGGAGATTTCAACTTCCCAAATACTGATTGGAAGCTCTTTAGATAAAGTAGATTGGACGGGGCAGTGTTTGTGCAGTGTGTCCAGGAAACTTTTCTAACTCAGTATGTAAATTGTCCGACCAGAGGGGAGGCCATATTGGATTTGGTACTTGGTAACGAACTGGGACAAGTGATGGGCTTGTTAGTGGCTGAGCATTTGGTGATGGTGACCACAATTCTGTGACTTTCACATTGGTTATGGAGAGAGATAGGCACATGCAACAGGGCTGGTTTTACAATTGGGGGAAGGGTAAATACGATGCTGTAAGACAGGATCTGAGGAGCAGAAGTTGGGAGCATAGGTTGACAGGGAAGGATGTGGTGGAAATGTGGAACTTTTTCAAGGAACAGATACGACGTGTCCTTGATATGTATGTACCTATCAGGCAGGAAAGAGATGGTCGTGTGAGGGAACCTTGGTTGACGAGGGAGGTTGAATGTCTTGTAAAGAGGAAGAAGAAGGCTTACATAAGGTTGAGAAAACAAGGTTCAGACAGAGTGTTGGAGGGACACAGGATAGCCAGAAGGGAGTTGAAGAAAGGGATTAGGAGAACTAAGAGAGGGCATGAAAAATCTTTGGCGGATAGGATCAAAGATAACCTCAAGGCATTCTATGCGTACGTGAGAAACATGAGAATGACGAGAACGAGGGTAGGTCCGATCAAGGACAGTAGTGGGAGACTGTGTATTGAGTCGGAAGAGATAGCAGAGGTCTTGAATGAATACTTTTCTTCAGTATTTACAAACGAGATGGACCGTATTGTTGAAGAGGAGAGTGTGAAATGGACTGGTAAGCTAGAAGAGATACTTGTTAGGAAGGAAGATGTGTTGGACATTTTGAACAACTTGAGGATAGACAAGTCCCCTGGGCCTGATGGGATATATCCTAGGATTATGTTGGAAGCAAGAGAGGAAATTGCAGTACCGTTGGCAATGGTCTTTTTGCCTTCACTGTCAACGGGGGTGGTACCAGGGGACTGGAGAGTGGCGAATGTTGTGCCCCTGTTTAAAAAAGGGAATAGGGATAACCCCGGGAATTACAGGCCAGTTAGTCTTACTTCGGTGATTGGCAAAGTAATGGAAAGGGTACTGAGGGATAGGATTTATGAGTATCTGGAAAGACACTGCTTGATTAGGGACAGCCAGCACGGATTTGTGAAGGGTAGGTCTTGCCTTACAAGTCTTATTGAATTCTTTGAGGAGGTGACCAAGCATGTGGATGAGGGTAGAGCAGTGGATGTAGTGTACATGGATTTTAGTAAGGCATTTGATAAGGTTCCCCATAGTAGGCTTATGCGGAAAGTCAGGTGGCATGGGATAGAGGGAAATTTGGCCAGTTGGATGGAAAACTGGCTAACCGGTCGAAGTCAGAGAGTGGTGGTAGATGGTAAATATTCAGCCTGGAGCCCAGTTACAAGTGGAGTTCCGCAGGGATCAGTTCTGGGTCCTCTGCTGTTTGTAATTTTTATTAATGACTTGGATGAGGGAGTCGAAGAGTGGGTTAGTACATTTGCAGATGATACGAAGATTGGTGGAGTTGTGGACAGTGAAGAGGGCTGTTGTCGGCTGCAAAGGTACTTAGATATGATGCAGAGCTGGGCTGAGGAGTGGCAGATGGAGTTCAACCCTGTCAAGTGTGAGCTTGTCCATTTTGGAAAGACAAATAAGAATGCGGAATACAGGGTTAACTGTAGGGTTCTTAGTAAGGTGGAGGAGCAGAGGGATCTTGTGGTCTATGTTCATAGATCTTTGAAAGTTGCCACTCAGGTGCATAGAGCTTGTAAGAAGGCCTATGGTGTATTAGCGTTCATTAGCAGAGGGATTAAATTCAAGAGTCGTGAAGTGATGTTGCAGCTGTACAGGACTTTGATTAGGCCACATTTGGAGTACTGTGTGCAGTTCTGGTCGCCTCCCTTTAGGAAAGATGTGGAAGCTTTGGAGAGGGTGCAGTGAAGATTTACCAGGATGTTGCCTGGAATGGAGGATAGGTTGAGCGTGCTAGGCCATTTCTCATTGGAACGGCGAAGGATGAGGGGTGACTTGATGATAAGATGATCAGAGGAATAGATAGAATAGACAGTCAGAAACTTTTCCCCCAGGTACAACAAAGTGTTACAAGGGGATATAAATTTAAGGTGAAGGGTGGAAGGTACAGGGGAGATGTCAGGGGTAGATTCTTTACCCAGAGAGTGGTGGGGGCATGGAATGCGCTGCCTGTGGGAGTGGCAGAGTCAGAATCATTGGCGACCTTTAACCGGCAATTGGATAAGTACATGGATGGGTGCCTGATCTAGGACAAATGTTCGGCACAACAACGTGGGCCGAAGGTCCTGTTCTGTGCTGTATTGTTCTATGTTCTATGGGACAGGCACACACACAGCCAGGGAGGGACATGCACACACAGTGAGGGATGGAAACACACACACACACACACACACACACACACACACGGAGGGAAGGACATGCAGACGCACAGTGAGGGAGGGATATACACAAACACAGAGCGAGAGAGGGACACGCACATAAACAGCAAGGGAGGGACACACACACACACACAGGGAAAGAGGGACAAGCAGATACATGGCGAGGGGGAGGGCATGTGCACAGAAATTGAGAGGGGCACACATACACAGCGAGAGGGGATACGCACAGACATGGTGACGGAGGGACACGCACACACAGCAAGGGGGGACAGGCACTCACACAGCGAGGGGTGATGCAGATACACAATGGTGGGGATATGCACAAAGAGCAAGGGAGGGACACACACACAAGGGATGGACACACACACTCACAGAGCGAGGGAGTGGCGCGCGCGCACACACACACACACACACACACACACACACATCAAGACAGGGACACGCGCACAACAGCGAGGGGGAGACACATGCACATAGCGAGGGAGGGACACGCAGCGAAAGGACACACACACACACACACACACAGCGAGGGAAGAACATGCAGTCACACGGCGAGGGAGGGATACACGCAGACACACGGCGAGGGAGGGGCACACACACACACTGCGAGGGATGGGGCCACACACAAAGTGAAGGAGGGACACGCACACATACACACACACACACACACACACACACACAGAGCAAGGGAGAGACGCGCACACACAGTGAGGAAGGGACAAACACACACACTTATGGAGAGGGGAATACATGCAGACACACAGTGAGGGAGGGACATGCACATACACTGCAAAGGAGGGACACGCACACACCGTGAAGGAGGGACAAGCACACACATGTCGTGGGAGAGTCATGTGCACAGAAATTGAGAGGAGGCACACACATGCAATGAAAGGGAGGGACATGCACAAATACACACACACACACACACACAATGAGGGAGAGACACACACACGTACAAACATGCACAGAACGAGGCAGGGACACACACACATGCACACAGGGAAGAGGATACACGCAGACACACAGAAAGGCAGGGACACACACACACACACACACACAGACCAAGGGAGAGACGCGCACACACACAGCGAGGGAGGGACAAGCACACACATATTGAGGGGAGGACATGTGCACAGAAATTGAGAGGGGGCACGCACACAGCAAGAGGGGACACAGACACGGCAAGGGTGGGACACGCACTCACACACACACAAGGGACGGACACACACATGCAAAGCGAGGGTGTGACACGCACACATACATACACCACACAAATACAGAGCAAGGAAGGGACATGCACACGCACACATACATACACACACATGCAAAGCGAGGGAGGGACACGCACACATACACACACACAGTGCAAGGGAGGGGCATGCACAAACACACACACACACAACGGACCGACACATACACGCAAAGCGAGGGAGGGACACACATAGGCACAAACACAGAGCAAGGGATGGTCACGTGCACACCCAGCGAGGGAGCAACATACAAACACACACATTGAGGCAGTTACCCGCAGACACACCGAGGGAGGGATACACACACAAATACACACAGAGCGAGGGTGGGACACACACACGCATACAGCGAAGGAAGGGATGCACACATGTCAAGGGGGAGGGCATGTGCACAGAAATTGAGAGGGGGCATGCACACACAGCGAGAGGGGACACGCAGACACGGCAAGGGGGACACGCACTCACACACACAAGGGATGGACACACAAACCGAGAAAGGGTAACGCACACATACATACACACAGAAACACAGAGCGAGGGAGGGACATGCACACACAAACACAAGGGACGGATACACACACGCAAAGCAAGGGAGGGACATGCACACATACACAAACACACAAGCACACACACACACACACGGGATGGAAAAACACAGCAAAGCGAGGGAGGGACACGCACAGGTTCACTCACATATACAAACACAGAGCAAGGGAGGTACACGTGCACACACAGCAAGCATGGGATATACACAGCGAGGGAGCGACACGCAAACACACAGTGAGGGGGTTATCCGCAGACACGCAGCGAGGGAGGGACACACACACACACACACACACACACACACTCAGCGAGGGGTGACACGCACACACACACTGCGAGGAGGGACATACACACGCACAGCGAGGGAGGGACACGCACATGCACAGCGAGGGAGGGATACGCGCACACACAGCGAGGGAGGGACACACGCGCGCACACACACAGACAGAAGAACACGCACACACAGCGAGGAAGGGACACACACGCAGCGAGCGAGAGATACACACAGCAAGGGAGGGACACGCACACACACGCAGCGAGGGAGGGACACGTGCGTGCGCGCACACACATACAAACACTCAAAGCGAGGGAGGGACATGCAAACACAGCGAGGGAAGGACATGCACACACGGCAAGGGAGGAACATACACAAACACACACAGCAAGGGAGGGACACAAACACGCAAACACACACAGGGAAGGAGGGGCAAGCACACACATGGCGAGGGGGAGGGCTTGTGTACAGGAATTGAGAGGGGACACGCACAGACACGGTGAGGGAGGGACATGCACACACAGCGAGGGGGCAAGCGCACACAGTGAGGGGGATATACAAAAGTGCAACGGAGGGACGCACACACACATATACACAAGGGACGCACACACACACAAAGAGCGAGGGAGTGACACGCGCACACACAGCCAGAGGGACGCACACACAAAGTGAGGGTGGGTCACGCATATACACTGCATGAGGGACACACATACTCACAGCAAGAGGGATAAACACACAGAGCAAGGGAGGGACATGCGCATGTGCAAGCACACAAACAGAAACACACAAACACACAGCGAGGGAGGGACACACACACAAAGCGAGAGGGACACTCGCAAACACAGCGAGGGGGAGACACACGCACACGCAGCGAGGGAGGGCCACGCACAGCAAGTGGGACACACACAGCAAGTAGGGGAAACTCACACATACACGGCGAAGGAGGGACACACACACACACACACACACACACAGACACACACACACACAGAGCGAGGGAGGAACGAACACACACGCGCGCGCACAAAAACACACACACACACACACACAGGTATAGCGAAGAGGGACCCACACACTCACAGCGGTGGGAAGGAGACACACTTACACACACACACACACACACACACACCAAGGGATGGATACGTGCACTCACAGCGAGAGAGAAACACACACACAACGCGATGGAGTGACACACACTCAAACAGCGAGTGAGGGACACGCAGTGAGGGGGGTGGGGAGACACAAACACATACAGTGAGGATGTGACACGTACATACAAACAGCGAGGAAGGGACACACACACTCACACACACACACAGCGAGCGAGGGATGCGCGCAAACACAGCGAGGGAGGGACAAGCACACACAGCAAAGGAAAGACATGCACACACACAGCGAGGGAGGGTCATACACAAACATACACAGCGAGGGAGGGGCACACACACACAGGGAAGGAGGGACAAGCAGACACACGATGAGGGGGAGGGCATGTGCACACACAGCGAGGGGGTCACGCACTCAGTTAGCGAGGGGAGATACGCACACGCAGTGAGGGGGATATACACAAAGAGCAAGGGACGGACACATACACACAGCGAGGGGGTGACGCACACACACAGAGCAAGGGAGGGACACACACATACACACAGTTAAGGGGATACATGCGGACACACAGCGAGGCAGGGACACACACACACTCACACAGTGTGAGAGGGATACACAGACCCACAGCGAGGGAGTGACACGCATATACATACACACATACACACAGCGAGGGAGGGACACTCACATACACTGTAAGAGGGACACACATACTCACAGCAAGAGGGGGACACACACCTAGCAAGGGGGGGACAGGCTCGCACACAGCGAGGGGGGGGACAGGCTCGCACACAGCGAGGGGGGACAGGCTCGCACACAGCGAGGGGGGGACAGGCTCACACACACGGTGAGGGAGGGTCACGCTCACCCACAGCGAGGGAGGGACACGCTCGGACACAGCGAGGGAGGGACACGATCGCACACACGGTGAGGGAGGGACACACACAATGAGGAGAGTTACACACACACACACAGTGAGGGAAGGGAACACACATGCATACACACACACACACACACACACACACACACACACACACATACAACAATGGAGAGACATGTGCGTACACAGTGATGTGTCTCCACGGACGTGTAATTGTCCAGTTCTCACTCCAGTCTGCTCCCTCACAGGGTCACCATCTCCGTAACTCCCAGGTACAACTAGGCCGCGATCCTCAGTGCTGATTTATATTCTTCCAGGTGTGAGTCAGTCTCAAGCTCCTGCTCCAAGTTGCTTCCTCACATGGTCACTCCCTCTGTGACTCGGTGCTGATTTCGAGCCTCCTGCTCTGCTTTTTATCCAAATCCAAGTCCCAGTCGGCCTTGATCCTCGCTGCTGATTTACATTCTCCCGCTTTGTGCTGCTCTCTCTCAGGTTCTCTCCCTTTGTAACTCCCGGGTAATGGTTGGCCTCAAGCCTCAGCTGAGATTTATAACATCCCATTCCGCACTGCTCTCTCACAGGATCGCTGTTGTGCCTGGAAAACAGTGGGAAAGAAGAGGATTAGACAGAGGAGAGGGTGTAACAGTGATTGAGGGAGCTGTAGGGAATGAAACAGGTTATCTGGGGAGCTAGGCAGACCTGCAGTAACTAAAGAGCGTTATTGGAAGATACAGCGAGAGTTGCAGACACTGAAGAAGGCAAAGGAAATAGAGAGATGGTGGCTTGTTCATGACAGAGCTTTGTAGAGTCTAAAGGGCTTCAAAGTTTGTGAGAAGATTTGTAGCACGGGTGCTCATTGTTGTGGTTCTGTTCGCCGAGCTGGGAATTTGTGTTGCAGACGTTTCGTCCCTTGTCGAGGTGACATCCTCAGGGAGCCTCCTGTGAAGTGCTTCTGTGATGTTTTCTCTGACAACTGTAGTGATTTGCGTCTGCCGCTTCCGGTTGTCAGTTCCAGCTGTCCGCTGCAGTGGCCGGTATATTGGGTCCAGGCTGATGTGCTTATTGATTGAAACTGTGGATGAGTGCCATGCCTCCAGGAATTCCCTGGCTGTTCTCTGTTTGGCTTGTCCTATAACAGTAGTGTTATCCCAGTCGAACTTGCGTTGCTTGTCATCTGCGTGTGTGGCTACTAAAGATAGCTGGTCATGTCGTTTCGTGGCTAATTGCTGTTCATGGATGCGGATCGTTAGCTGTCTTCCTGTTTGTCCTATGTAGTGTTTTGTGCAGTCCTTGCATGGGGTTTTGTACACTATATTGGTTTTGCTCATGCTGGGTATCGGGTCCTTTGTCCTGGTGAGTTGTTGTCTGAGAGTGGCTGTTGGTTTGTGTGCTGTTATGAGTCCTAGTGATCGAGGTAGTCTGGCTGTCAGTTCAGAAATGTTCTTGATATGTAGTAGTATGGCTAGTCTTTTGGGTCATGGCATGTCTTCATTCCGTTGTCTTTCCCTGAGGCATCTGTGGATGAAATTGCGTGGTGTTTGACCCCACTCCACAGCTCACCAATAGGATAAATAACACACTGAGAAACCTACAAAAACAAAACGGACAGATAACCAGGTTTGACCTCCAGAGAATGAAACCGGAAAGCAACGACACCCTCAGATTCTATGCACTACCTAAAGTGCACAAACCAGACATCCCACTCAGACCAATAGTATCACTACCAGGGACACCATCACACAAACTGGCTAAAGAACGACATCAGAAACTGAAACACCTGATCAGCGGATCCAGACACTCTATGCAGTCAACACAGGAATTCTTGGACATCATCAGAAATATGCACATAGACAAGGAAGAAGCTATGGTCTCATTCGCTGTCACGGCATTGTTCACCTCTATCGACAAAACCCTAGCCAGAGAAACAATAGCCAACCTGCTGGACATATCGAACTGACAACAGGATGTTGAACCTATTAACAAAGACGGCATACTCAAACTACTGGACCTGTGCCTCACAACACACTTCACATTCAACAACCAAATATTTGAACAAATCAATGGCACAGGTTCACCCATCTCTGGACTCATAGCAGAAGTGGTTATGCAAAGATTAGAACAAACAGTCTTACCGCAAATTCAATCCAAACTCTGGGTCAGAAATGTGGATGATACCTTTGTAATCGTTAAAAACACAGAAATAGAGAACACACACGGGAGCATCAACGCCACACTCACAGGAATCCGATTCACTAGAGAGGAACAAAAGGACAACCAACTCCCATTCCTAGACGTGATGGTACAAAGAACACCAAACGGAGAATTCACCACAAAGGTATACAGGAAAGCCACACACACAGACCAAGTCCTAAACTATGAAAGCAACCACCCCAACACACACAAAGGAAGGTGCATCAAGACACTGTTCAAAAGGGCCACAACACACTGCAAAAAGAGAAAGAAGAACACCTATACAATGTATTCGCCAAAAATGGATACCCGCGCAATATCATTCGGGACTGTCTGTATGGATCTGCTAGACGACTGCCCTCTGATATTGATGAGGGCAGTACAGATGATGTGGTTTATATGGAGTTCATTAAGGTCTTTGACAAGGTCCCACATGGAAGGCTGGTCCAAAAGGGAAGAGCCAATGGGATCCAAGGCAAGTTGGTAAATTGGATCCACAATTGGTGGAGGGTTGGTTTTGTGATTGAAAGCCTTTGCCCAGCGGGTGTACCACAGGGATCTGTGCAGGAACCATCGCAGGCTGTTACATACATTAATAACTTGGATATCAAAGCAGAAGGAATCATTAGTAGGTTTGCAGATAACATGAAAGGTCAGGATGCTGTCCACAGAGAGGAGCATGGTTTCAGGCTGCAGTCTGATATCGATCAGATGATAAACTGAGCAGAGTAATGGCAGATGGAATTTACTTCTGATCACTGTGAGATAATGCACTGTGGGAAGTCTCATAAATGAATGATATACATCATGAATGGTAGGTCCTCCTGGAGTACTGAGGAATACAGGGATCTTGGTGGGCAAGTCCTGAGATCTCTGAAGGTGTCAGCACAGGTAGACAGGGTGGGGAATACACCTGAACTGGGAACAGGAGGGGGACTCACATCCTGGTGGGGAGCGTTGCTGGAGCTGCTCAAGAGGATTTAAACTCGTCTGGCAGGGCTGTATGACCCCAAAGAGTCGTAAGGCCAGAAAGAAAGTTGAGGCTGGTACAAATGTTCAAGAGAGCAACATAAGTAGACAAGGCAGGCAAGAACATAGCAGACAATTAGGGAAAACTGGTGGATTAAACTGCAGTTATTTCAATGCAACAGGCCAGACACATAAGGCAGATGAACCCAGAGCATGGATGGGAACATGGAATTGGGATACCATAGGTATTACAGAAACACAGCTGAGGGAGCAACAGGACCAGCAGCTCAATGTTCCAGGGGACGGGTGCTGCAGGAAGGATAGAACAGGAGGCAAAACAGGAGGAGAGCTGATGGTTTTGATTGGGGGAAAAATCCCAGCAGTACCTAGAGGGAGTATTCCTGCAGGATCGCCCAGTTAAGCGATATTAGTGGAACTGAGATATAAAAATTGGTCGGGTAAAAAATGAGGTGTGCAGATGCTGGAGATCACAGCTGAAAATGTGTTGTTGGTTGAAGCACAGCAAGTTAGGCAGCATCCAAGGAATAGGAAATTCGACGTATCGGGCATAAGCCCTTCATCAGGAAATGGTCATCAGTTTTCTATGGTCGTACTACAAAAATAGGCAATGGGAGATGAAGGAGCAAATACATCAGGAGATCTCAGATATCTCTTAGGATAATAGGGTTGTAATGATAGGGGATCTTAACCGTTCCAAACCTGGACTGGGATTGCTACTAAGTTAAGCATTTGGATGGAAGGAATTTGTTAAGTGTGTTCCGAAAACTCCCAGTCATTATGTAAGTGGCCCAACTGGAGAATGGGGCTAAACCTGGCCTCCCCTTGGGAAACAAGGTAGGGAACGGGACTGAGGTGTTAGTGGGGGAGCACTTTGGAAAGTCACCACAATTTCCCCTCTCAATTTCTGTGCACATGCCCTCCCCCTTGACATGTGTGTGTCCCTTCCTTCGCTGTATGCGTGTGTGTGTCCCACCCTCGCTCTGTGCGTATTTGTGTGTGTATCCCTCCCTCGGTGTGTCTGCGGGTAACCGCCTCAATGTGTGTGTTTGTATGTTGCTCCCTCGCTGGGTGTGCACGTGACCATCCCTTGCTCTGTGTGTGTGTCTATGTGTGTCCCTCCCTCGCTTTGCGTGTATGTGTCCGTCCGTTGTGTGTGTGTGTTTGTGCATGCCCCTCTCTTGCACTGTGTGTGTGTGTATGTGTGCGTGTCCCTCCCTCGCTTTGCGTGTGTGTGTATGTGTGCGTGTGCATATCCCTTCCTTGCTCTGTATTTGTGTGGTGTATGTATGTGTGCGTGTCACACCCTCGCTTTGCATGTGTGTGTCCGTCCCTTGTGTGTGTGTGAGTGCGTGTCCCACCCTTGCCGTGTCTGTGTCCCGTCTTGCTGTGTGCGTGCCCCCTCTCAATTTCTGTGCACATGCCCTCCCCTCAACATGTGTGTGCTTGTCCCTCCTTCGCAGTGTGTCTGCACGTACTCCCCTCACCATAAGTGTGTGTTTGTCCCTCCCTCGTTGTGTGTGTGCGTCTCTCCCTTGCTCTGTGTGTGTGTGTGTGTGTGTGTCCCTGCCTTGCTGTGTGTCTGCGTGTATCCCCTTCCCTGTGTGCATGTGTGTGTCCCTGCCTCATTCTGTGTATGTTTGTACGTGTGTGTGTCTCTCCCTCGTTGTGTGTGTGTGTGTGT